>NC_135547.1:78486419-78591589 GCF_045843805.1 Urocitellus parryii
TCAGACTCAGGCCCCTAGATGATGAAAAAGAATGGGCTGGGGATTGGACAGGAGAGAAAGGGGGGAAGGAAGCAGGGGGGAGATGGGAAAGGCAGTGGAATAAATCAAACATAACTTTCTTATGCTCACATATGAATATATGACCAGTATAACTGCATATCATGTACAATCGCAAGAATGGGAAGTGATACTCCATGTATATATGTTAAAATACATTCTATTAACATGTTTCACTAAAAAAATTTAAAGAAAAAAAAAAGGCTGGTGGAAGGTTCATAGCAACCAGGGGAGTGGATCCTGTACCCAACATCTGTGGAGGGATCTAGAGTTAAAGAATGAGGGGCTGGGGATGTGGCTCAAGCAGTAGCGCGCTTGCCTGGCATGCGTGCGGCCCAGGTTCGATCCTCAGCACCACATACAAACAAAGATGTTGTGTCCGCCGAGAACTAGAAAATAAATATTAAAATTTCTCTCTCTCTCTTCTCTCTCTCTCTCTCCCCTCTCTCACTCTCTCTTTAAAAAAAAAAAAAAAGAATGATAGATATCTTCTAAAGGTACCAAGTCTGATAAAATCAATTCAAGATACAATAAGAATTTTCTTCACCTTGGCTTGGTTTAGTATAAATAGCTCTAAATTCAACTTTGATTAAACACATAAAATCACTCTTCACTTTGATGTTATCATAAAGGACAAAATTGTGCTCTCAATCCATTTGATTGTATTTCTTCTAGTTTTTTAACTTTTTTTAGTTGTTCTTGAATACAATACCTTTATTTTATTTATGTATTTTTATCTGGTGCTGAGGATTGAACCCAGGGCCTCACATGTGCTAGGCGAGCGCTCTACCACTGAGCCACAACCCCAGCTCTCTTCTAATATTTTAAAGCATTGATTGGAATCATTCTGATCAAGCAGAATGATCTATACTTTCTGTTTTTATCCCCTCTTTTTACTCAATTATCTGCTACTTCCTGAAATCCGCCCATTCATCTTTTTCTTCTTTTTACCTTGGTTTGTATTATTCTTTCTAGCTTTCCTCCTTTATTTTCTCTCTTTTGACCAGTTTTTCTCTTACGCCTTTGAGCCCTATAACATTATAGCAACTTTACTATATTTAATAATTAATTTTTGAACCTACTTATTCCAAAACTTTACTATAGTTATGTCCTGGAATTAAAGGAACTGTGGAAAAGAGTATCAACAAGTTTTTCATTTTTCATAAGGTTGAATAGTACATGGCTTTGCTCTGAAGTGATTATACTAAATAGGGTTCAGTAGCTTCTCTCAAAGGAGACCACACACTGAATTAAATTATCAATACCTACATATTGACCCAGTCCATGCCTCTTAAAGAAAAAAAGCTCACAAAAATAGCCCCCTGGATAAAAGAAGTAATAAACATCCCAATACATGGGTAGACATATAAACAATATGAAAAAGCAAGAGAACAAACCATGGCCTAACAACTGACTCCATAAACACCAGAGTAGGAAATGTCAGAGAAAGAATTCAGAAAGCTCATAGTTTAAATGTTCAACAAGTTAAAACAAGATAAAGAATTAAAATTAGAACATACAGAAAGTAAGAGAACATTTCAATGAAGAGAGAGAGATTGTGTTAAAGAACCACCACTAGATCAGTCATCTAGACATAAGGAAATTAAAGATTCTTCAGAACAACAAAAAAAATACTGTTAATCAAATGTACCTAACAGACATCTATATAATATTTCAACCATTGACAACTGAATACTCTTTCTTCACAGCAGCACATGAAGCATTCTATAAAACACATCATATTACAGGGCACAAAGCAAATCTTAGCAAATACAAAACATAGAGATAATTTCTTGCATCCTATCAGATCATAATTAAATGACATTAGACATCAATAATAAGATAGAAAAACAAACTACTCTAAAACCTGGAGATTAAATAATATGCTTTTCTAAAAGTATTTCTTAGTTGTAAATGGACCTGAGAATCAAACCCAGTGCCTCATATAAGTGCTCACAACTGAGCCACAACCCCAGCCCTAAATAATACACTTTTGAATGATAAATGCATACCAGGAAAAAGCAGGGGATACAGTGATATATCAAAGTCTCTGAGACAATATAAAACATATTACAGACTTCCTACATTAGGAAAAAATAGAAAGATCCCAAATAATTTAACATTACACTTCAAGGACCTAGTAAAAGAAGAACAAACTAATACTAAAATGGTAGAAGACAGAAAATAATTAAAATCAGAGCCAAAATCAATAAACTGAGAATAAAAAAATAAAAAATATTAACAAAACTAGGAATTAGTTTTTTGAAACTAACCAGAAGAAAAAGAAGACCCAAATTAACAAAGTTACAGATGGAAAAGGAAATATCAAAGATACTACTGAAATCCAGAGGAATATTAGAAACTATTTTGAAAATTTATACATCAATAAGCTAGCAATATTGAAGATACCAACAAATTCCTAGAGATATATGACCTACCCAAATTGAAATATGAGGATAAAGAAACCTTAAACAGGGCTGGGGATGTAGCTCAGTCGGTAGAGTGCTTTCCTCATATGAATAAGGCCATGGGTTCCATCCCAAGTACCACCAAAAAAAAAAAAAGAAACCAAGAAAGAAAGAAAAGAAACCTTAAATCAAAATCAAGTAATGAAATTGATGCAGTTATTAAGCTTTCCAACAAAGAAAAACCAGGGACCAGATGGATTCATAGCATAGATCTACCAAATATTCAAAGAATGAATATCAATCCTTTTCAAATTATTCCACAAAATGTAATCGGTGAGAACACAACAAAATTCATTCTAGTAAGTCAGTTTAATCTTGATTAAAGAACCAAAGACACATCAAGGACAGAAAATTTCAGGGCAATATCCCTGATGAACATAGATGCAAAAATTCTGTTTTGACTTCCCCTGTAGTGGGGATCGAACCTAGGACCACTTAACCACTGAGACATGTCCCCAACCCTTTTATTTTTTTATTCTTTACTTTTTTTTGGAGACAGGGCCTTGCTAAGTTAGAGAGGCTGGCTTTGAATTCTTGATCCTCCTTGCCTCAGGCTCCTGAGTCACTGAAATTATAGGCATATGCCAATGCACCCAGCTTTGATGCAAAAATTCTTAATAAAATATTAGCAAACTGCATTTAGATGGTGCACCATAATCAAGTGTGTTTCACCCTAGGGATACAAGATTCATTCAAGATATGCAAATCAATAAATGTAATTTATCATATAATATATAAGTTAATGAAAATAATCATGTTTATCTCAATAGATGCAGAAAAAGCATTCAACACCCATTCATACTTGTAAGAACTAGAGAAAATAGGGATATAAGGAATTTCCCAACATGGAATAGATTATAAATGACAAACCCAAGGTCAACATCATACTGAATGGAGAAAAACTGGAAGTATTTCCTCTAAAATCAGGAATTAAAAATGTGTACTTGCACTACTCCTTTTCAACTTGAAACTCTAGGCAGAGTAATCAGGCAAGAAAAAGAAATTAAAGGACACAAACGGGAAATCAAATTAACTATTTGCTATGAAGATAAAAATTTCCACCAGAACACTTCTAGAGCTAATAAATTTGTATGTTGATCTTGTATTTGGTGATTTCAGGCATGCACCAATGCAGCTGGCTTCCAGGCTTAGATGAAAATATTAAAGCATACATATCAACATATAAAATCAATCACTTTGCTATTCTACAATAATGAATCTTCTGAAAAAGAAATTAGGAGAACTATCCCATTCATAATAAACCACCCAATATAAAATACTTGGGAATTAGCCTAATGAAGGAGGTAAAGGACCTCTACAACCAAAACTATACAACACCAAAGAAATTCAAGACCTTAGAAGATGTTAGATAATGAAGCAGAGGACACAGATGAGAAGTCCAAATATCATGAAAGAAGCCACACTTATGATAGTTGAAACTATTTTTCAGAAAACTAGGTTTATTTCTCTTCTTATCATAGACATGTCCTGCCCTGTTTATCATGCTTTCAAATTCTCCTTTTCAAAGGCTCCTTCTTTCCCTCCAGTGATCTCCCAGTACATCTCCCAGTACATTCCCCTTTCCCCATGAGGGTCTAATGACCTAATAGCTCTCCATATTGTTCTTGGGGGTCTCTAGCAAATCCATGCACATTTCTGAAGACATCTAGGTTTAGCTATTATGTTAATATAATTAATAGATATTTAATGAATGGCCATAATGGATTTTATGTAGAAATTTTCTGCCATATAATGAATGTCAGTAATTCAACATACTTGGGTAATCATTTTGTGATTACAGCTGAAAACTGTAGTTCTATAGAAGGCTTTTTAAAACTAACATCTATGATTGCTCATATTTTTTCATGATTTCTTTTTCTTGTTCTGTGTCATTGAGTAGGTTCCCCCAGATCAGTTAATAACATTTTTTATATTTTTATCTTCATATTATAATTGGATGTAATTTTAATCACTTCACAATTTAGGACAGTGTAAGTAGAAATTAAAATATGCATGAACCCGACTGGGGTTGTGGCTCAGCAGTAGAGCGCTCGCCTCGCACATGCGAGTCCCTGAGCTCGATCCTCAGCACCACATAAAAAATAAAGTATTGACAACTACAACTAAATCATAAATATTTTTTTAAAAATTCATGAACCATGTGATGTCAATAAAATTATATATCTTTCAAAGGATCAGATATAAATATAAGTGTAAAACTATAAAATTCCTAGATGAATACATGAAAATGTGAAAATCTTCATGACAAAGAGTAGACAAGAATTCTTACGTGTCACAGAAGGCATAATCTACAATGTTAATAAGTGAAAAAGTGGACTTCATCAAAATTGAAAACCTTTGCTCTGAAAAAGGCAGTGTTAAAAGAATGAAATGACGTACAAACTGGAAGAACATTTTTCAACATAATGTATCTTAAAGGAATTATACAAAGAATATATAAGGAAACAGTAAGAAAAGGAAAAGCCCAGTAAAAAGTGGCCCAAAAGATTTGAAAAATAAGCGTTCAAGAGATTTACAAGCCAGGTGTGGTGGCGCATTCCTGGTATCCCAGTTATTTGGGCAGCTGAAGCAAGAAGATTGTGAGTTTGAGAGCAATCTAGGGAAATGCCGTCTCAAAAGGAAAAAAAATAAGAGAAAAGATTCAGATGTGTCAGATAATCATATGAAAACATACACACCACCACATGTCCTCAGAGAACTGCAAACTCGAATCATGATAGCGAAAAATCATATATACACACACACACACACACACATATAAAATACCAAGTAATGCTAATGATGTGGAGCCATTGGAACGCTCGTATTTCTGTGGTGAACATGCAAACTGATAAAAACAATTTAGGAAATAGTTTGGTACTCATTTCTATTCCTTCACATTTAACCTACAAAAATGAACATTTTTGTTCACACAAAATTCGTACCTAAAAGTTGATCGCAAACTTATTCATAATCATCAAAACTAGAACTATCTCAAGTGTCCATTGGTTAGTGAATGGATAAGGAGCTGGTCCAACCATACAATGAAATGACTCAGGAATACAAATAAATGATCCAATGAAACACATAACAACATGAGTGATGCTTAAATGCATTTTACTAAGTGAATAAGAAGCCAGACAAAAAGTCCACATATTGCATGATTCCATTTATATGACCTTCTGATGAAGGCAAAACCATGGGGATGGAAACAAATCAGTGGTGTCCAGATTTGTGGGGTAGAAATGGATCAAATATAAAAATTATTAAATTGATAAAACTGTACTGAATGGATTGGAATATACATGACTACATGCATTTGTCGAAATCCATAGAACGATATGACATACAGAGAGTTGTTTACTGCGCATAAATTAGAAATAAAACTTTAAAGACAACAAAAGTACATTTTTATATATCAAATGAGATTTACAAATAGAAAAACCATGCTTTGATGAATGTGTAAAGAAATATTCGCATTTATACATAACTGGTAGGAATATAATCCCTACAACTTTACTGAGAACAATTTAAACATCATCTTTGAATTGATGCTCTAATACTGTTCTCATCATTCAAACAAAATAATACCAATTTTTTAGAAATTTATTCTAAAGAGATACATAGAAACATTAATTTACAATGATATTCATTACATTGAAATTTTATAAGCAATATTTGCAATATCCAAAATGTGCAGCAACCTGGTATCATCAAAATAAAATCTGTTAGAGCCATATACTATTTAGCACTTAATGCTTTGTTTCTCAAACAACAATAATGACATGGAAATATGCTTGTGAATTTTCAAATGGAAAAAACATATACAATGTCAGTTGTTATAAAATTATATTAAATACATTTACTTTTTGAGACTTTAAGGGAAATAAACCCAAATGTTACAAAAATTATTGTTTTATGGCTAATAAATTTTTACATGTTCTTTAGTTTTTAATGTATAATTTTCACTGTATTTTTTTAAATGATGACTATCCGTTACTTTTATTATCAAAGAAAAAAGTCTAACTTAAAATTTTAAAAAAGCCTAGCCCAATCTAGCCAATCCCATGATTTTTTTAAAGTTGCTATTTCACTCAAAAGGCCAGACTCTTGTCCACTGGGAGGTTGTCAACTTGTTCCTTTAAGTACCTGAGTCTACTAACAAATACCTGACAAAGTGAGCAGGTGTCTGAATCACTCCAAGATCATTAGAGTTAAAGTTAAACTGCACGAGTAAGCCACAAGTAATACTGAAATGCATCTCCATGACCCACATAGGAAATCTTTCAAAAAAAAAAAAATCTTGAAAAGCTATAATCTTATTTAATTGGTAGTTTTCCCTCCTCTCTTCGATGAAAGAATCTTTTATAGTCCTTCTTGGAAGCAGTTTTTTCTTAAAATATAGATACTCCAATATGCCTTGGGGAATGACAAATAGTTCTAAGGACTGAACTTTCATTGACAATATTTTTTCCTTCTGCCAGAAAACTGTGTTTTGGGCTGCTTTGAGCCATTCTGCCCACTGTTCCTGAACTATGTCCTTAGTACCTTTAACACCCTGCCACAGAACCAGAGAATTCTAGGTTGCAAAATTTGTTGTGGGTGGGTTCTCAATTAACCCAATTAATAAAAATCTCTATTCAAAAGAGATAAGGAAGAACAACAACTCTCCAATCCAACTGGATTAGATCTCCAATTTAATTTACAAGTTTTGAAGTCTCATTGCCTACTCCATTGAAGCAAAGCATATTATGTCATCTCTCACTTTTCACCTTTCCTGCCTCCATTCATAAGGGCAATAAGGAATTCACTCCTAAATTCACTCACAATATCAGAGATTGCAGGTTTCCTTCCTTCATCCATACAAACTTATAGTCCATTAACCACTAAAAAAGGCAAAGCATTTGTTCCTCTAACATGGTATTCCAAAGCCTCCCTCTCCTTCTTCTGTCCTCATTGCCTCTCTCCTTATATTCACTAGTTGACAATAAAGCTCCTCGCAGAAAGAATCTGGAGCTGATATGGCCTAGGGAGAAGGAAAGTTAAGAGAGATCTGCTGAAATTCATCAGGATGGGGCAAGGAAAATGGACAGAGGCTAGTGACAGCAAAATTTTCACTAAGACTCCATAAAGAAATTAAGACAGACCTAGGGTAAGGCACCATAAGGTGTGATCAAGGGTGTTCTAGGGATTGATTGGGAAAGTAGTTGTAAGGCACAACACTTTCCCCTTCTATGTCCTATACCATTCATCTCTAACAGACGAAAGCGATTACTCCATAAAATTTCTTTCCTTACATATGTCCTAAAAAAATGCTAATATCTGATGAACAAGTCATAACCAGAAATTGAGGTAGAGAAGGCCATCCAGTGATTTTATAATCGGTTGAAATGTAAGGAGTAAATCATGGGGCTGGGGTTCATGGAGTTGCTGTCCTTGTCTATAACTTCTCCAATGGCCACCCTGACATCAGGTGGGGAGTGGGTACAGAATGATTAACATGAACCTTCCCCACTGTAACACTAACTATAACAAATTCAGCCTCAAACTTGGTGTTCTGTCTTGTGCTAACAAAAGCCATTTATCATATCCCAAATAAACTGAACATAAAAGAAAAATCTACTTGCCACATTAAAGAATTCTCAATCTCTCTTCTCCTTTGCTTTACCTTCTAATTCCATAAGGATATCTCTATGCTTCAATTTCCCGTCCTCTTTCTGAACACCATGGAAAAATTCTACACCATAAGCCACTAAACTGGATATATAACCTGACCTAGAATAGCGTTAACTAAGTGGTCAGGTTACTCACCTATTGATATGAGCTTTCTTTTCTCTATACTACATCCTAAAAGCGGAATTAGATAATTAATAAAACTATGTCTTGTTCTAGTTGTGCAATGTATATTTTAAAGTACTTTACTTTTCACAGGGCAGCAGTAGCTCACCCTTCACCTAAGAGGCTCTGAAACCAAAGTATCTTTTAGAACATGGTCAACAAAAACTTGTTACATAGAGTGAACATAAATCAAGGTCAAGGGGAAAAAATCCACCTAAAGATATAATTTTATGCTACTCCAAAATGACTAGCCTACTATCCTTTCAAAGAATTAGAAGATGGCCACAGATTTCCAGCAACCTCTCTAGCTGTCTTTACCAAGAATTGCTACACATTCTCACACAGGTGAAATGGAATTCAAGAGGTAAATGTATAGCACAAAACAAGTTGGCAGGTACAGAAAGGACACTTAATAAAGGGATTACCTGCAATGTCACTATTCTTTTAAGACTCATGCTACAATCCCATTACAACCTCTCATCACTAGCATTTGTACTCATTGAAGGCTTTTGTGGCTGGCCCAGAGTACATTTCAGGCCTTCCTTCCATTATAAATCTTGAGGACTTCAACATTCACATAAATCACACCTGACATCCTCATTTCACTGGTATCTTATCTTGATCACTCCAGTTCTGAAATCTTAACACTCCAAAATCTGATTATAGGTGCTATCATTCCAGTTTTCCCAAGTGCTAGATATCCATCTTCTTTATACTAAAACCCTTCTTTTCTGTACCCAGATTGAACGTACTCCTGACCTTACCTCTTTCTATGCCCATTATAGATTTTTTGAATTCATTTCTGAGCTAGGAATGTCACTCAGTGGTAGAGTACTTGTCTAGCATGTCTGAAGTCCTTCAATCCCTAGCACCACAAAAAAAAATTAGACAAAAAGCATTGAAATCCAATCCCATGTAGCTCCTCACTTACTAGCTATCTATTCCTCAATCAAAGCAACCAAACACTACTTGTGACAGTGGCTCAAAACCACTGATATTTTCCTGGGTTTCTAATCTGGTTACAGACTTCTCACTTTAACATACTATAAGCTCTGGTTGTTTTGCCCAACTTCAGCCTTTTGGCCTGGATATTCCTCATTTTATTCCCAACTACTCATCTTCCTGTTGCAGCAGCTTCATGTTCATAATCCTGGTTAGCTACCTTTCCATTATCCATCTTCAAAATTATGAATTTTTAAAAACCAGCCATGTTCTCTTCCTTACTATGTTCTAATGAAGTAGTAGTTCCTTTTATCTAAGGGTAAACCTCTACCTATGTTCTAAGAAAGCATAAGTTTCATTTTTATACCAATATGTGTATCATCATCCAAGATGTTATTTCACCTGTTATCATCTCATTCCCACTTCTACAAAGATTCTCTCCCATCCTCTTCCTGCTCCATGGCCTGCAAGTACACTGCATTTTTTCCCCATATAGAAGAGTGACTATACAACACATTGTAGGGCACAGGAAGGGGTGGTTTAATTTGTATTCTCGTTGTCACATCCACAAAAAGAAAAGATTCTCATGGAACACTAATGATTATGCACACTAAGTAAGAAAAAGGAACTATGAGCATGGTGACTGGGTAGATAGGAAAGTGGAAAACTATCTACCAGTGCAGGTAAGTGGATAGCTACCAGGAAGTTGAAAGAGGAAAATTGTGAATACCAACCAAAGAACCCAAACTGTGAGGATGAGGCTCCTGCACAAACTGATTTCTCTGGTCCAACCCAATAAGCAATTGGCAGAAATTATAGCAGCAGCAGCAGGCATGCATTATTTGCAACTAGCCAAGACTAAAATTGAGGTATACAATATCAAATGACATGAAACACCTTTAGCCAACCTTTAGCAAATATCACTAATTATTTATAACTCTTTCACACTGAGGTAAGACCTGGCTTGGGAATTCTTTTTATAAAACACAATCAAGGCAAGCATTATCAGTCAACTACAGATGGTACTTGAGATGAAGTGTATTTCCTATCATTGCAATACACAGATAAGTCCTCAGCACAAGAATCAGAAAACAGGAGTAAACTTCAGGAGTAAGCATTTTGAAGAGCTTGGACGTTGTAGGCAACTGTCGGGGACAAGATGAGCCCATGGAGATCACAGAGCAGGCGCCCAATTAATGTCTGTTGATGATTCATTTTTTCATTCAACAAACATTTAATGAGGCCTACAATGTGCACCGGATTAGGCACTGTGAATACAAAGATGAATAAGGCACTGTCCTTGCCCTTATGGAATTTAGTCTGGTAGACGAGAGCCATAGACTCGGACAATGATAATACAACCTGATAAGTGCTAGGACACTTAGCAGGTTGTATTATATCCATCCGAGTAGGATTTCTTCAGAGGAGCACCACTCCAGGTTGCTGATGGATCCATGAAGTCCTCACAGGCACCAGGGCCTTCTGTTGTTTCTGTCACGCGGTGAGTGTCCCAAGAACTAACAATAGCTGTAACTTATAGAGTGCCTATGATATACACTTTACAGGTATCTTCATGGAACCCCTGAAAATTAATCATTGGATGAAGAAACAGAGGTTCAATGACGTTAAGTAACATTTATTAGATCACATAACTAGTAAGCAGTTGAATTAGACTCAGTTTTGAACAGCTCCAAAGAATTTTTTTTCTCACTTTACGATAACCTTTATTCAGGTGTAACACAACTTTTCCACAGCTTTCTATTTGGTACTATGAGCAAAGGCAGTAGGTTACACTGGCTAGAGCATGAACTCATGGCTTAACCTGGTTTCCTACTCTACCTAGCAGAGAGAAAAATTTCAAGTGACTTCATACTAGTGTTCTATTGAAAACAATCATAGTTTTCCTTTCTTTCTCAACCCTATCATTAATTACTAGAAATAAGTAACAATAGTCAACCATCATCTTTTAGTCCTTGTGGTAGTCAATGATTATCAGCAACAACTATGTTGCTATATCATTTAGCATATTCCAGAGCTATTTCAAATGATTGTCATAAATAATCTCCTTACATTTCACACCCTTTTTCCAGATCCTTGAAAGCAAATACTATTCCTATTTTCCATAAAAGGAAACAAACTCCTAGAGGGATAAGGAATCATGCTCAAGACCACATTGTAAAGTATCAAAAGAGGTCTGACTCCCAAGTCTGAGACTCTCACTCCCCAAAGTTCACTTCACTGCTGAGGGCTTACATTATTAACTCTGCATTCCGTATTGCCCGAGTATGGCAGGTTATATATATAAGGCCTTGTTTTAAAAAAAAAAAACAAAAAACTGTACTACTAAAATATTCTAGGGGCTGGAGTTGTGGCTCAGTGGTAGATAGAGCGCTCGCCTAGTACATTTGAGGCCCTGGGTTCACTCCTCAGTACCACATAAAAATAAATAAATAAAATAAAGGTATTGTGTCCAATTACAACTATAAAATAAATATTTTAGAAAATAAAATATAATCATTCTAATCACAGAAAGTGCTTCTCTGAATCACAAAAATAAGCAATGACCTAAGCTTTAAAAGTACAAAATGCCCCTAAAAACACCTGTTTATATTGCTTTGAGGAAAAAAAGAAAAAAAAAAACCCTGAATATATTTGGATTTTTAACTGTTGTATTTGAATTTTTGTTTTTTTTCTACTTGCAGGTATAACTATAAAAATTTCTATGTCCCTAAGTAAAGTAACTGAGCCTATAACAAATAATGTCATTTCTTCCTTCAGTGGGGTTAGAAACAAAAGTCTATATTTTTATCTAAAAAAATAAAATTAAAAAAACTTTCAGACATGTGACAGTGAGAGTAGGTCTGATACTTATGAACAAGACTAGGAACTTAGTAATACTTATACAACGGCTGCTGCTATTCAGATGGTTCCTTGAGAACCGCGATGTTTGTTATATAGTTGTTTCCCAAAAAGAACTGTGTACAATGTGTGCACCAAGCTATGGCCCAAAGAACACAAGAGGATTTTTCATCAAGGCCAGGAATGGGGAGAACGGGAGTGTACATTTGCCAAAGTCAGAAAACCCCGTACTTTACTTTCTTTCCCATGCTCATTTTGTAATAAATTCTATTATCTATGTCTATATCCTCTTATGTTTCCCAACTCCTTATGCCCTAGGATTTCTCAACTTAGTCACTAATGTGTCCTTTTAACTCATATCCCTGTAGAGATTAACACCTTCTAGAACATACTTCACACTTCTACCAGAGTTATTATTAAAAGCATCCCCTTCTAGAAACACCCTTAATGAAACCCATGGCATGTTGTGAGGACTGATTTCTACCTTTGTAGCCTAATTTCATAGAATAGTTGCAGTTTCCCCCAATGCATCATTCTATTTCCAATGTTTATACTTTGGTATAAAGTCCTTTCCCTGTTTTCTGCTGAGGAAACATTTGCTATCCACCCCCCAACCCTGGGTACTGACTATTGAAATCAGGGGCACTCTACCATCTACATCCTCAGTCCCACTTATTTGTTTAGAGAGGGTATTGTGCCAAGGCTGGCCCTGAACTTGCGATCCTCCTGCCTCAGCCTCCTGAATGGCTGGGATTACAGGCGTGTGCCACCTGTGGTTCAATCTTTTACTTTTTTTTATCAGTTACTCTGACTTCTGGCATCTCTGGATGTGTTTTTCTTTTGAATTCCATAGTACCTCATACATACCACCATTGTAGAGCATAGCACACTGTTGTAATTATCAGTGTATATGTTGATCTCTCTCACTAAACTGAGAACTCCTTGACCACAGGGACTGAGACTAATTAATCTCCATATCCCCATCACCCAGCACAGTGCCTGGCAGCACATAAGGCAGCAAAGAGGAGAGTAGCTAAAGATGCAGGAGAAAATAAAGCAATATTCTTGAGTGGGAGTACAATATAATTATGATAAACTTGTTGAAGCTGTATAAAACAAATTTATCTCAATATTACAAAGTTTCAAAAATAAGACAAGTTGATTCAAGGAGTTCCCCCTTCACTAAGTAAGACCATTTATTGTCTCTTATAAAGGGATTTGTGATCATATTAAAACCTAATAATCCATGGGGATAGTAGGCTTTTAAAATCTATTCTTGAGGTTTGAAATCTAAATTAGCAGAATCATCACTTTGAGCCTGTACCAAAGACACATGACTAAAGAGTCACTTCTATAGCTGTGGACAGGAGCTAAGGTCTCATTCAAGGAAGGTACTTCCCGCCCCTAGATTATCTAGTCTAACCTTCCTCCTAACAACACAAAAGAATGTATAACAAATATCCACATTTAAACTCTGGTACTAAGCTTCCCCCAAAATATGAAGATTATAAGGAGTAATCTCACTGATCTCTTATCAGAGATAATCCAAGTAGTCTCCAAGACTATCTTCCACTTAACAAATTAGATACACTGGTGGACTCTATCCTTACTATTCCACCAGGTATGTTTAAGGGCCAAGAAAAACCATGTAATAAAAGGTTTCTACAAACAATAAAGTACTGTACAGTAGGAATTACTCTCAGAGATTAAGGAATATGGGGAATGGAAGTAAAAAAAAAAAAAAAACATGCTCTGTCATTAATTACATGCTACCTTATTAAATTTATTCTACCTATTAGGGATGCCTAAGGGGATTGTGATGGTAATTTAAATAGGAGCAGGTGAAGCAGTCATACAATGCAAGGCAGCTTCATTTACCAACTAAGACCTTCATAGAATATTAGCAATAAAAGTGACCTTCAGGGGCTGGGGTTGTGACTCAGTGGTAGAGCACTTGCCTAGCATGTGGAGGCCCTGGGTTCGAGTCTCAGCACCGCATATAAATAAATGAATAGAATAAAGGTCCATCCATCAACAACTAAAAATATATATTAAAAAAAAGTGACCTTTAGAGCTGGGGATGCAGATCATTGATAAAGCACTGGCCCAGCATATAAAAGGCCCTAGGTACATCCTGAGCACCACAAGGAGAGAAGAAAAAAAAAAGTGACCTTCAAGTGCGTGTAATCCAAATCTGAATTCCATAGAAGGAAATCCTCAAATTTGATCAAAAGTTGTCACTTAAATTTGTAGGTAATACTTCAGAGTCTCTGAATCTTTTTTTTTTTTTTTTGGTACCAGGGATTGAACCCAGGGATATGTAACCACTTTGGTACATCACCAACCCTTTTCCCACTGAGTTGCTTAGGTCTCACTAAGTTGCTAAGGTTGGCCTTGAATTTAAGATCCTCCTGCCTCAGCAGGGATTACAGGTATGCCGCTGTGCTAGCTAAACAGTTCTTAAATCTACTTTTCCATTAATTACAACTGCCTGGAAAAGCAGCAAAATCCAACCATCCCTGACCTGAAAACACAGCACTTAACTCTGAGTCCTTCCCTACAAAATAAACAGTACTAATTCCTATGATGCTTCTCAGAGGATTTAAGGTCAGATCACTTCTGAATCATGCAAGTCCTTTAACTCCCTATCAGAATTGTCCTTAACACAGAAATAAAACCACCAAAAATAACAGAATTCTTACCTCCCTAATTCTAAATATTTTCCAGGAAGACAACCAGTTAGCTCTCTATTAGAAGATATAAAAATCATCAAGTGCTACAAATCCTATTGACAATGAGCTCTAAATCTCCAGGAAACTACAGGATGAAGGAAGTACTTCTACGTGGAAAGATAAAAGTCAAGAGGATGCTGACATTACCAAAACAAATGGTTCACTATGCAATTTTCCTAAAATTAGCTCACACTTGTACACTTACCCAAACCAGGAATATAAAACATTTTAATAAATAAGGCAGTTTCCTTGGAACTTCTAGAAGAAATGGTAACATCAATCTCAAAACATACTGAATGGCCTTCAATGAGCCCTAGTCTATGCAGATAACATCTTCTACATCTCAATCAGAGTTGTAGTTCCTAAGTGTCTATTTCATTCAAAAACTAAGAAACATTGAAGGTAATAAGACTTGAATAAAAAGACATACCACATTAATATATGGAAGATGGTAAAATGATACCTCTCAAAATTAACCTATATAAATTCAATTCCATTTCAGTTGAAAAACAAATGATATTTCTGATGAACACTTCACAGGCAGTTTCTAAAGTTCGCATGGAAAAATAACAAAAAAAAATAAAGAAATTTTGAAAAAAGTACAATCAGCAATTTTCCTTACTAGATAAAGTTACCATTAAAAACTAGGCCAGGGGCTGGGTGCAATGGTGCATGCCTATAATCCCAGTAGCTTAGGAAGCTAAGGTAGGAGGATAGTGAGTTCAAAGCCAGCCTCAGCAATTTAGCAAGGCCCTAAGCAACTCCTTAACAAACTAGTGGAATCACGGGGAAATTCTACAACAAAATTTGGGAGCAATTTCTGATACAATGCTTGTGCCAGGGGCATCATGAAGTAGGGAAAATGTCTTACTATAAATCTACACATGTCAATACTAGTTAACATACTACTAAGTTAATTTACATGGCTCTTACTTTTACAAGGACTTAAAGACGTGTAACTGTCTTAATATAATAGCATATTAAAACAATAAAAAATGACAGTAAAAAATTACAATATAAGGGCTGGGGCGGTATAGCTCAGCGGCAGAGTACTTGACTAGCATGTGTGAGGCACTGGGTTCAATCCTCAGCATGACATAAAAATAAACAAATAAAATATTGGCATTTTTTAAAAAGTTAAAAAAAGTTAGACTACAATAAACTAAAAAGTTCTCTACCAATTTCAATCCATTTCTGGCTTCATAGCACTCAGCCATTAAACTGTTTTACTAATGGAACTACCTTCCAGAGTACACATGAACTTCCAACCATCTAAAAAAAAAAAAACAAAAAAGAAAAGAAAATACTACATGGTACATACTGAGTACAACAGGATTTTTGTTAGGTATACTATGTGGTCAGAATTCAAAGACAAATCTGGAAAAGACCAATATTTAGCAACTTACGAAAACTGCACATCATTTTAGTTCCCTGTTATCAATTGGAATTAACAAATGGCCCCGACACACAATATGAGAACAAAAAAAAAAAAAAAAATCGGTCCATATTTTCAACTAAATTCACCTATACATAGATTACAAAACAATTTTTCTCAAAACAATTTTTGTTTGTATGACAGGAAAAACACATACTACCAATGATGGGCTACAGTTGGTGGAAAATTACTTCCGAATCACAATAGTAATAAACCAAATGCTGTTATGAAATCTTGAAGCTAAAGGACCCAAAGCATATATACCTCTACATTAAATGTTGATTGTTCAACATATTTTTGAATATATTGTTCAACAAATACATTTATCGATAAATTTTTTGTTTTCAATATTGCCAATGGAGGCAATGCAGGATGAAGAACAATCCCATTTCGACGATTTGTGGTAATGCGTATTTTCTTCAAAATGTAGAACCAAGTTTGAGATTTAGACATGTTAAAAATATATGACTGGTAGTGAAATTCTACCTAACATTAACAAAAATTCAAAGGAGAATAATAACCCCCTCCCCCCCAAAATTTTAAAAAGTATACAGGTACATAAATTATGAAAATACATTTACATTTAATAATTTAGTTCAGAAGCCTTTAATAGTTAGTGGTGACATGCCTGTATTTTCAGCATCTTTGAAGGCAGAGGCAGTATTGCAAGCTCAAGGCCAGCTTCAGCAACTTAGTGAGACCCCATCTCAAAATAAAAATAAAAAGGGACGAGGAAGTAGTTCAGTGGTAATATGCCCCTGAGTTCAATCCCTAGTACCAAAAGAATAAAAGAAAAAGGGTTGGTGGTATAGCTCAGTAATAGAGGGCTTGTGTTAAAACTCCAGGATTGGGCTGTGGATGTGGCTCAAGTGGTAGCGTGCTCACCTAGCATGCGTGAGGCCCTGGGTTCAATTCTCAGCACCACATAAAATAAAGAATATCGAGTCCACCCAAAAAACAAATATTAAAAAAAAAAAAAAACTCCAGGATAAAGAAACAACAAAAAAGACCGTGGAAGAGAAGAAACCTAATACACTGTGATTTTTAAGTACTAGAAATTTGCAAATAATGTCCTCTCTAATGTGGCAAGTGAGAAATTAGAGAGTTCTTTGTATAATCTATAGAATGTAGTTGGCTAAAGTTAAGACTTTACATTAGTAACACAAATGTTGATAACACATTTGACAAAGTATAGGTAACCAAGTTTGATGTGTATCCATTATCAGTTTCTCAAATTACAAGACTAAATATCCCACACAAAACTGACATATGGTAATGAAACTTACAATAGGGACTACGAATGATCTTATTAGTAGTTTACCATTTCAAAACCAGGTGCCAATATGAGCATGGTGGCATATGCCTGTAATCCCAGAAGCTTGGGAGGCTGAGACAGGAAGATCACAAGTTTGAGGCCAGCCTAAATTTTTTAGCAAGATTGTCTCAAAGTAAATTTTTTTTAAAAGGTGGGGATGTACCTCAGTGGTAAAGCTATCCTGGGTTCAATCTCTAGTACTAAAGGAGAAACAAAACCAAAAAACAGGCAAATCTTTCATCTTATTGAGCAAATTTATTGCACAGGATGGAAATAAAAATGCCTACTAGCTAGATGGATTAGTTAAATGTAAATGGAGGACAGTGCACCTAGAAAGGTAGTATGTATGACTAGACAATCACTATGTACAAGTGAGTATGAACATGCATCTCCTGGAAATAAGCCCTTTTGGTTTTATTACTAGTAAAACAATGTACTGCTAAACACACTGGGTTTAAACTTCAGAAGATACTTCTATACCAGTTATTTCTAAAAGCTAAACCCATGCAACTGCATTTGAAAGTATTCCATTGTTTCCATACACACAGGAGTCAAAAATGGAAAACTCATTATAATCTTACTCCAGAATACTCCATTTGCCTAGTTTAGCTATCAATTAGGTTTTAAATCCAATTTGAAATATCAATGAAGCTAAAAAGTAGAGTATTAACTTTTTAAAGTTGTTTACCCTACTTCAGGATAGTAGTTCTCCAACAGTGTATATTGGCAATTCTGTAGCAAAGCAGCATGTACTGTAGTATCCTTTAAATACATTGGAGGGGCAGATGCACAATGATTAAAACAGGATAGGGCAGCAATATTCCTCTTTAGGAGCCAAAATATTTCACAAGTATTTATGAAAAACTGGTAAGAAATCTTAGCTATACTACCAGCGTTAAGTCTTAGCCTGTTTAACCTTATGTCCTAGACAGAATGTTTGACAACAGTAAGTCACTTAACATAGCAGAATTATTAACTGGTTCAAATATGAACTAGCCAACCAAGGGAAGTTTCAGAACCACAACAGATGGTACCCAGTTGGCAAAGAGGCAAAAAATTTTACTGCTCTTACTAAACAATTTCGTGCCCACTTGCAGAAAAATTACCCTTAGATCTATCATTTCACCAATAGGCAAACATATGGCTCCCCAAGAGCAGGAGCACTCCGTACCAGAAAAAAAATTATATCAGAACTTTTTCAGAAAGCAAGTAAAAATGGGCACAAATCATTAAGAATTCCAATAAGGTAAGCAGTGGAGTGCACCTGCATTTCAAGCAATACTAAGGCAGGAGGCCATGAGATAGAGGCCAGTCTGGACAAGATAGCAAAGACTTTCTATTTAAAAAAAAAATCCATCAACTTTTTAGGATTTAGTACTGTTGTATATTTTCTGATAGTTTTGGTAAACACTCATCCAAAGTTCTGCTGTCTAGTTCATTTTAGTTAACACTTCATGAAGTGCTGTAATTAGGCAATTCTGGATTTTTTATTAGGTGTCACAGAACATTTAATATTCTGATAAGTCCCAGATTTCTATGTTAAAATAACATGGACACCTATGTATTTCTACATTACATACTTTAGTCCAAGTTAGAGAAGGACCAGTGAAAGAAAACTAACCTTAACATCCAACGATGAAAAATCTTCTGTGCTGCAACATGGGGCTCCTTCTCATTATGCAGACAGCCAAACAGGTAAGTATATACGTGGATCCCACCCTCACTCCAAGGACACAGAAAAAAGTATTTATTCCCCCCCCCACTTGTGGGAAAACACCCCCAGACTACATGAAGTACCCCATGCATAAAACCCAATCCTTTTTGGTTGAAAACATTTTATGAGCTAGGGTCTAAATTAAAAGATTCAGAAGCAGGTTCATTTACCAGGGCCACTATGTAACTTTAGAAGCTAAAATAAATCACTATTTTCTTGACTATTTTTAACATGTGGTAATGTAGGAATTTGAACTGGTAAGTGCAAAGGAAGCTTTCAGGGCCCTAAAAACTGAACAAAATAAATATCTCATCCAATCAAAGGACTGATAACTTAATATAGAGTATAGAATACTAGTTGCACTGGTCATTCCATCTGGCAGTATACGGGGATTACCTTTCTCAATGTTTCTGGGCATCATAGAGCTGATTTGGCTATGTGCAGCACAAGCAGAGGGCGCTATTTTCAGGCTCATTCCTCCTGCCGATGGATTGAGGGGTATTCTTTGTTGTCTTCATTGGAAAAACTTTTTGAGGTTGACGAACACAACAATCCTCTGGTACAAAATCATCACGCTACAATCTACCACATACTTGGTCCTAACAACACATGGAATTTCTTAAATCTTTTATTTTTGGAATCCCAGATAAGACCCCCTAACTCAAAATACAAACTGCACTACTGTACTAACTTAAAATCTAATATGCAACAAATCCCCAAAATAAATATGAAAAGATCAGAATAGTAGCATGTGTTGGGGAACTTGCCTGACAGTGTGAAGCAGAAGCTTCTGAGAAGCAGGATTAAGCTAAAGATACCCTTTCTAGTTTCCATAAAAAGGGACACCTAGAGTTTCACCAGTACTACATATAGGTGACTAAGGGCCTAGTTTAAATGGTGTAGTATTCCCTGGGGAGAAAATGGACATTGGTATTTATCATCTTATGGAGGTATTTGCGTCTTTTTTGAAAAGGATTGGCTTCCTCTTTGGCATGAATATAGTTCTGGGATCAATGAAACTATTCAGTTAACTTTTCTTAAACATATCAAGTGTAAAACATGGGAAATAAGGGGTTCTTAAAGGCAAGTTGTTGAAGCAGAGAGTCCCTAATATCTTTAGTTGTATTAGTATCTTCTGAAATATGTGAAATCCACAAGAAATCATTAAGATTTTAACACAGCCCAACTTCCCCATTTTAGCCTTACTCTCTCTCTTATCCCATCAACCCAGAAACTGAACACAAAAGTACTCAGAAAGCACCGATAGGACACAGGAGCACATCAAACCCAATAAGGCACTAGAAGCTAGGGAAGGGGAAGAGAATAAGTCTGGATATAATAATTTTGCCATCACAACTTGGAACTTCTTACCTAGCATACTGACCAAGTTGGAAGTGAAATGGGAAGTTGCAAAAGAGCAATTTTTTCCTCAAAGTCACTACTAATAACCACAATACTTGTTAGATAGGGCTAGGCAACAGAACTACAATTATCACTGGGGGTGGGGTGGGGAACAGTTGATGTTTTATAAAAACCTGTGACCACTGATTCTACAGGATATGCATCCTTCCCCCTTGCTGCTCCTTCCCAAGTACCTCCCCCTCTGCTGCTTCCCTTGGCACCACATTCCAATACCAAAGAAAAACACTCCCTTCTATTCTGATCTAGCAAACTAAATGAATGTTCCCTTATTCAATGTTTCAGCGTGCACACACACGAAATATACAGAACCAGCATTAAATAGGTAAAAGTGGGGCTATGCTTTCTCAACAAGATGGGGGCAGGATTGGGGGTGATTTGAAGATGACTGCTGAGATCATGTTTCTTCTTGGAATGATGCTCAATGTCTTCAAAGCAATATGCAGTTTTTTCTTCTCTGAAACAGATTCCAGATGGATCATCTTTCCCTCTTGTGCCAAATCTTTAGGCTCCCACCCTTAGTTATTCTCCCTACCCACATATTATCAATTCACTGTCTGGCTTCTACTATTTCCCTTCTGTTACTTAATAAATGAGAAGTTAAGACTCTTAAAACCCTTCAACTTCAAAAATGAAAAGTACTGGATGGGCTAATGCAGTTTGCTTGAATTCTGAATCTACTTCTCAGAAGCCTATAGAAGCCACGCCACACTAAACCCCAGGTCTCAGTGGTCACACCTAAAAACTGATGAGGCCTAATTAGGTAATCTGTTGAGCTCATACTGTACACTATGGACTTGCATATTTCCCTTCTCAAACCACATACCCTTTACCTTGAGGTTCTGTAAGGGTAGCGCCAAACCCAGAACATGGGGTAGCAGTGGCCCCAAAGCACTTGGATCAATTTTCTAAAGATGCAACAGGTCTTCTGAAGAAGCAGAAGGCTGCACAAAATGTCAAAGTCTAATGCCAAATCAGTTCTTGTCATACCACCTTACCCACTATAGTGGAAATTACCTCCCAGCTAAGGTTTAGTATAAGGGGACATTAGGCATCCGATGGCATAGTAAATGATTATAATCTGTGATGTCTGGCATTGCTCAGGGGTCAGGGTGAAACAAAGCAACTTCTAACTTCCATTGGCACTGGGATAATGAGAGGACACTGGAGATACTGTATCAGGCTAAAGATAAATGAGGGAGGGCTGGGGGTATGACTCAGCAGTTGAATGCTCGCCTAGCACATGCAAGGCCCTGGGTTTGATCCTCAGCACTACATAAAAATAAATAAATAAAATAAAGGTATTGTGTCCAACTACAACTAAAAAATTTTTTAAAAATTTTAAAAAAGATAAATGGGGGAAACCTACCAAGGGCTCCCTAAATCACTATGGAGCACTCTCTCAGTATGTCAGTATTTATATATAATCTTATTAGGCAAATATTGGGAAATTTAAGTATATGAAGTTTATACACACTTCTTTTCCTTAGTTATATTCTAAACAATTTGAAGCTTCCTTGGGCTATATAAATTGCTATGAATTGGGCCTATAAATATAAACCGTAACTTAAAGGCATTCTGAGCCAGGTATGGTGGCGCACACCTATAATCCCAGTGGGTCAGGAGGTCAAGGCAGGAAGATCACAGGTTCAAAGCCAGCAACTTAGTGAGGCACTAAGCAACTAAGTGAGACCCTATCTCAAAATAAAACTTTAAAAAGGGGCTAGGGGGCTGGGGATATAGCTCAGTTGGTGGAGTGCTTACCTTGAATGCACAAGGCCCTGGGTTCAATTCCCAGCACCACAAAAAGGGGGGGAGGGGGTCCTAGGGATGTGGTTAAGCACTCCTGGGTTCAATTTCTAGTACAAAAAGGCGGGAGACAGGGGCATTCGAATCTTGTCCAAATTATTTCCTCTCAAATTCACACTAATATTAATAATAAAATCGTTAGAGGATGTGAAGAGACTATGTACAAGGCCTAAAATAGATAATAATAAACAGATACATAGACATAAAATGTTTGGTTTGGAATAATACAGTTATATTATTAATGGGTTTTCTTTATAAATAAGACAATTAAGCAATGCATTACAATTTATGACTTGTTCTACAGCTTAAATGAATTAAAACTCACCCCTCTTACAAAAAGACAGCCCTCTTCACAGCAATATTCCCGGTTACTTGATGGAATGTTTCCTCATCTGACATAATTCTGCAATGCTCGGTGCATAAGATAGGAAGTTAAATGGAGGGTGAAGACCTGAAGGTAAAGGGAACTGAATGTGGAAAGAAACATCTAGGGCAAAACAGCTGACTTAATGGCAGGTAAACTCCTTTAAGAATCTGTCTTAATAGCCAAACAAAAGAATCAAAAAGCAATCCTCTAACTTGGAAAGCCAATGGAACCCTAAGGAACAAAACTCATGTTAAAAAGATTCTTCCATGGAGTGAAGTTAAGCTGCAAAAATGTGTTTATAAGAGACATTCGTCATGAGAAGAAACAACAGCAACATCAAGGGATTCTAGAAAAGTCCAAAGATGACACTAGACAACAACTGGAACAATTAAGAATTAGGTTACTACTTATCATCCCAGTTATTCAGGAGACTGAGGCAACAGGACTGAGTTTGAGGTCACCCGGGCAACTTACCAAAATCTTATATTGAAATTTTTTTTCAAAAAAAGGAGCTAAGGATGCAGTTCAGTGGTCGAGTGCTTGCTTACCATGCATGAGCCATGGGTTCAAATCCCAATACAGCTCAGGGGAAAAAAAAAAAAAAAAAACAGAAAAAAGTTGTGCTTTTTTGCTCCATAAGACATGGGTTCAAAAATGGGTTACAGTAGCTAGCCGTTCTTGGCCAAGTTCTAAACTCCCATTTGTTTGATGTCCTATCTTTGAAATGTAATGAAAACAACAGTTAACATTGCAGTTGGTGAGGTGATTGAATCAATTAGAGAGAATTAGAATTATTTACAGGTCTGACTATTCCTAAAAAATGAACCAACATTGAGGAAGAAATGGCATTTTAAAGGTTATTTCTGTTCCAGGCAAGGTAGTACACACCTATAATAACCAAGAGGCTGAGCAAGAAGGTTCATAAGATCAAGGTCAGCCTCAGCAACTTACCAAGCCCTGGTCTCAAAATAAAAATGAAAAGAACTGGGGTAGTAGCTCATTGGTAAAATATCCCTGGGTTCAACCCCCAGTACTAAAACAAAACAAAACAAAACACCCAATAAAGGTCACTTCTGTATGTACTTGCCTGGTTTGAAAAATCAAATGTGGAGATAATTGATACATTCAAGTGTTCTACTAGCAGTTAATCATAATGTTAGTATGCTATAAACTTTTCTGTTTCTCCTTTGCTGATATTCCTAGAAGCACAATCATCACAAGAAATTGAAGAGGACCTCACTTTTTACCTCCAACTTAAGCATCATTGATAATGAGAGAGAGTCTTCACTTTGACATTTGGGAGCAATGTTACTGAGTGTATTTGACCTCAATTACCCGATCTGAAAAATTAAGAGATCAAATTAGAATTCCATAAAAACCATTATTACACATGTTAAACACTTAAAGTGTGCTCAGGTAATGGTCACTATCATTATCAAAAGACAATAATATAAAAAAAATACTAAACAAAAAAACACTGTCATCTAGAACATAACAAGTAGATGAGATATGATTAATAGGTATTTAAATGAGAAGGAATGAATGCAGTTGTATTTGGTACAAAGTGCTGGAAAAGCAGATCAAGAGCGCAGAATCATCTTGCAAACACTAAAATTCATTAAAATTATCCAGTGAGGGCAAGGCACATAGTTCAGTGATAAAGTGCTTACCTACCAAGGATGAGGCGCTGAGTTTAACCTCCAGCACAATGAGAAAAAAATGAAAATCATCCAATAAAAGAGAAATGAACAGAACCCAATCCTAGTAAACAAAAAGTGCTGAACAAAAGGCAAAGAATGGTGCATAATAGCAGGGCACAGGAAGCTTATGTGTTGCAGTAGGAAGAATGAAGAAAGTGTGAAGGAATGAAGTGTGAATATATGACCAAATATCTGGTTAACAGCGGTCTAATTACCCCTGGCAATTACTCCTCACTCTCTTCAGGTATTCAAGACACAGCAAAAATAAATAAATAAATAAATAAATAAATAAATAAATAAATAAATAAATAAATAAATAAATACCAAAAAAAAAAGGTCAAATCAAGTCTCTCTAATAACTTCAGTTTATAATAAAAGAAACTGTCAGGGACATATGCATACAAACATGTTTTCAATGAGTATGCTAACTGCACTGTTATATTCAAACTAAAAACTCTCTCAATGATTAAAAAGGATGGAAATATTCTAAATCAATCAATCATGATCCAAATTAAGAGATCTTTATGTACTCATACATCTAAAGACAGGAAAATTTTCTCATAAGAGCCATCTTAAAACATTAATGATATGTACACATTAGAAAGAAATACAGTACAAATATGACATTCTACAAATGCTTTCATTAATTGTGATATGCTCCTTTTCAAATTTTGAAAATGAGTAACTATATTTATTATAATTTTTTTAGACATAGTATCTATGTAAACCTGAAAGACAGATATAGATTTAAACATATTCTTCCCTACAGAAATTAACTAGAGGCCCTCAAGAGAATACAGAGAACAGGAAGAAAAAAAGGAAAGAAAATAACAGAGATTCGGGGAGTTGACATCAATTTTACAGAACACACCTAACTATATTAAAGACAGTTAAAAAAAAATATTTTTAAATTACATAACACTATTTACTCAATAGATTATTTCATTTTTATCAAGAAGAATAGGCAATGATGCCAAAGATATCATATCAAGAATAAGAAAATGTTCATGTTAATTTTTGGATAACGTATACTAATACGTTGATCCACTCATAATTATGAGTGGATCCAATTATGAGTGGATCCACTCATAATTACAGTGGATCAAAGTTGTATCTTAATAGGTCAGCATCAATTTCAAATTTTTATTCCAAGAGTTAAATAATTCTCAAATATACACTTTACCTGACCAAATTAATTACCTTAATAAGATGTGGTAACAATTAAGAAAAGCATTACAGCCGAAAGTAGTGGCACACGCCTATAATCCCAGCAGCTCCGGAGGCTGAGGCAGGAGTTCTGGGAGTCCAAAGCAAGCCTCAGCAACTTAGTGAGGCACTATTCAACTGAGCAAGACCCGTCTCAAAATAAAATATAAAAAGGCTGGGGATGCGGTTCAGTGGTACCAAAAAAGAAAAAGAAAAAGAAAAGCATTACATGTATGTTCTAAAGCAGCACTATCCATAAATAGCAGAAAAACAAAATGCTTTATATAAACACATCTATACTAATGTATATGTGACATATATATAAACAATGGTACATAAACAAAACCAATGGATAAACAAAATGGAATGAAAATATATAATGAAATATTTTTCAGCCATCATAAAGAATGAAGTTCTAACATGCTACAACAGAGATGAACCTCAAACATTGTGCTAAGAGAAATTACACACAAAAGGAGAACACAATACCAATTATATGCGGTACCTAGAATAAGAAAATTCACAGAAATTTAAAATATACTAGAGGTTATCAAGAGCTGGGATGAGGGGCAATTGTGGAAGTGGCAAAAGCACTAGACTAATATAATGGGAATTCTCTGTACAATCTTTGTAACTTTTCCATAAATCAAAAATTATTCCGAAACAAAATTTTAAATAAAGAGAACAAGAACATCCAACCTCCCACCAATCTTAACCAATAAATAACACAAATTTTGACTTTTCTGTGTGCTAAAAACTATAGACTTTACAAATTAAATAAAGTGAATGAAATTTATAATTTCCCAGTGAGACCGTTGTGCAAGGGAAGTTTTGGAGAAATTGTTATGTGGTACATTGTCAAAATACCCGTTAAATAAATGTCCCATATTGTGGTAATATTTGAAGGAAATTTATTTTCTGTCTTTCTTTTATTTTTCCCCCTAGTGACAGGGATCAAGACCAAGGCCTTAAGCATTCTAGGCAAGCACAAGGAAATTTCCTAAGCAACTATAAAGGGGTTAGGTAAAAACTATGTAGTATAAATTAAAACATTTTGGGGAAGGCAATGTGGAAGGAATTTTAATAAATAAAAGCTGCTCATATTTTTACCAGCTTTTCCAAAGATGCATCATATAGAAATCTTTGTTTTAAGGTTTTTTGGGTTTTTTTGGCATTTTTAAAAATTTATTGGTTCTTTTTAGTTATTCCTAAGAGCAGAACCCATTTGGATATAATTATACAAGCATGGAATATATCTTATTCTAGTTAGATAGAAATCTTATTAGAAATACTCACACAAGGACACACGGATCAAGTTTTCATTGCACCATTATTTGTGAAAGGGACAACCTAAAGACATGTTAATAAGTAAACTGTTAGATAAATTACATTACATAAATAATGTATCTATACATTTTCATTTCAAACTAAGAGCCAAATATTATGACATTCAGTCTAGTCATGATAAATGCTAAAACTGATGCTACTTAAAATATAAAATTGAATGACTTATGTATGAAAAAGGGGTCTTATTTAAGCCATGGAAAGACCCATGTCAAAGCAGAACATTATGAATATTATGGTCATGACATAACCCATAAAAATTATTTATCACTCAACCAAGAACAAAAGCAATTTGCAACCAGGCATAGTGGCGCACACCTGTAACCCTAGTGGCTCATGAGGCTGAGAAAGGAGGATCTCAAGTTCAAAGCCAGCCTCAGCAAAACGGAGAGGGGCTTAGCAACTCAGTGAGACCCTGTCTCTGAATACAATACAAAATAGGGGTGAGGATGTGGCTCAGTGGTGGAGTGCCCCTGAATTCAATCTTCAGTACAAAAAAAAAAAAACAAAAATTTGCAGCAATTGGTTGCAAGAAAGCACAGATCATGAAATATTACCTAATGCAGTTTTTAATGTAGCTCTGCTATTGTTATACTGTTATAAACATTATAGTTAAAATAATCCTACTACATATTTATTTTTTCACTACATATTAATTTTTATAGGTAAATTCTACTAGAAAGGTCCATATATGTGACAACCTTATAGGACAGCTGCTAGACATAAAGTAGTAGAAGGGAAAGATAAAAGGGCCAGCTAGAATTAACACAAAACACAATAGTGAAAACATTCAAGATGGAGATGACTTTAGTAAACTCTTAAAGTAAGGAAGTCAAAAGCTATAAAGATGAACAGTAATTGATACAAATATAATTGCAGCAGAATAAAAAAATTTAGAATAAAGGGAACAGCATCACATGAACAAACTGAAATATGGACAGGGAACAAGTTGGTATAACAAAGAACAACATACATAATATTTAACACAATCCAAATAATTCTATACTGTCACAGGAAAAGACAATGACACAAAACAGTGCATCCAGATGTAGACCCAAGTAAATGTAGTGTTTGATACATGCAATGTTAAATGAGAAAGCAAAAGATGCATTTTTAGCAAACATTGGTCCAATCACTTGAAATCCAATTTAAGTTCATACAGCTGCTGAGATCAAAATAAGATCCAAATGATCAATGACTTAAAAATTAATTATATAATAAAAGTACTAAGAAGAAATTCCATTTATAGAGTTACACATATAATTTTATTTTCCTCTGACCTAACAGATTTCCTAAAATTAAACCATCCCTGCATGGTTGGTATGAATGATTTGTTTATTGTATATTATTACTCATATATTTACTCCTGCATTTTTCCTTACATATCACTATCAAAAATGGGACTTAAGTGTTACTTTTCAGTTCCTATCAAGTTATTGTTTCTATAATATGTAGACTTAATAATAACACTACTGTCGTATTTGCAGAAATTATCTCTGAAAGGTCAAACATGAAATTAATAATACATACAATCTGAGGAAAAGGAAAAAATGTTGAGGACTAAGAAATCAGGATTGGGAAGAAAATTTACACCTAGATCAACTTTATAAAAATTGCATTTTATACTATTTACCATTTGCATGTACTATAGATTTTAAAAATATATGTAATCTGTGAGGGACAGTAAAATTGGTACATCTTCAAAGGGTAATCAAATCAAATTTTTAAATATGCATACCATTTACTGAAAAATTTATCATACATAGTTACTAGTACAAGTACCTAAAAATGAACATATGAGACATATATAACACGCTATTTACATTTATGGGATGATATGCAGGGTATTATATACATGGTAAGAGATCCATTATTTATGCTTATTCAACATTTACTATGAATCTACTATGTACCAGGCAGTTAGAGGAGCTGGAGTCATAGCATTCCAAAGGACAAAAACCCTTTGTTGACATCCTCTTTGAATTTACATAGTGGCAGCCACAACCAAATCTCTACCAAGCTGACAGTAAATCAGAGTGCAAAAAAGCATTGCAGCGCAAAACAGCAGACCAACTTAAATTTTTCCAACCTAATATATACCCCCCCCAGTATGAATGCAGAGCAAACAAATCACTACAAATTCTAAAATATATGACACTTTGACCTCTATGACTATGGTAGAAGTTCACTGATTTTAAGAGATTCATCCAATCTACTAAAAAGTATGTTATTATGTATAATTGTTTTTACATAATACACCTTAGAAACATATAGTAGTATACATATGAAATACTATAGCAAACATTAAAGGTATTGGGCTGAGGATGAGGCTTATTGGTAGACCACCAGGCAAGGCTCTGGTTTCAACCCCCAGCACTGGAAAAAATAAATAAAAGCATTATGTCATTTTTCTTAGAAAATTATTTTAAAGTAATATGTTCACACATTTCAAAAATAAAAAATAAAAAGAGCTGGGGATGTGGCTTTGCAATACAGCATTTGCCTAACATGGGTGAGGCCGTGAGTTCCAAACTCAGATCTAAAAAAATAAAAAAAAATAAAAAAGAAAAGGAAAAAAAAAAGAAGGAAAAATGCCAATTAATTACACTACAAAAATGTAAAAATGGCAATTTTCTTATGTTATGCATACTTATCACAAAAAAAAAAGAAAAAAACAAATCACCTGACCTTACAAATACTGGTATATCAAGTTTTCTACCAAAAGAACTCCAACTGTACATAGAAAATTCTTATGATAGGCGAGGGGGCATACACCTGTAATCCCAGCTGCTCAGGAGGCTGAGGCAGTAAGATCACGGGCTCAGAGGCAGCCTCAACAATGGCAAGGTGCTAAGCAACTCATTGAGACCCTGTCTCTAAATAAAATAAAAAATAGGGATGGGGATATAGCTCAGTGGCTGAGTACCCCTGGGTTCAATCCAATGAACCAAAAAACAATTCTTATTCTTACCTTGGATATACCTGCCCCATTATCCCAGCACTTAAAGATGACTATTTTCACATTGCAGTATCAATTTTTTTAAAAATACCTGAACACATATAGTTAATCCATTTTCTACCAGAAAGGAAGCTTTATATAGTACCTTTTACACACCTTACGTTTTTCAATTAATGTTCTTTAAATTTCCTACTATTTCATAGACTGTTTCCTCACTGAATATTACAGCATTCTAGTATTCCATTGTGTGAATGCATCAGTTTATCCAGTCTCCCGGGTTCTTATCTTTCATTATTTTACTACATTTGATAAATGTTATCAAATGAGACATGGTGATGCATGCCTATAATACCAGCTATTGAGGCCGAGGAAGAAGGATAGCAAATTTGAGGCCACTCTGAGCAACCCAGTGACACTCTCAAAACAAAAATCAAAAGACCTGGGGAGGAAGCTCAATGGTAGAATGCCTCTCTGGGTTCAACCACCAGTACCGCCCCCGCCCACACACACACAAAGAAATCCAAGACTACATATGCAATTTTTGTATCAAATTTGCAGATACATAGGATCATTCTGAGAGATCACTAGATCAAAAAATATAGAAAACTATAATTCTGATAAATGTCAAAAATGCTGTTCAAATTTTTGCACTGTAACATTCTACAAGTGCCAATCTTTCCAGTCTCCACACAAAGTTCTCAAATATTAACTTTCTGTACTTTTGTTTTACTCTTCTCTTACAAATAAACTTGAATATTCTTTCACATTTAAGTGCCATTTGTTTTCCTGTGAACTACCTATTCATGCCATGACTCATTTTTTTCCCTTATATTTACTTTTTTAGTTTTAGGTGGACACAATATCTTTATCTTTTTTTTTTAAGAGAGAGAGAGAGAGAGAGAGAGAGAATTAATATTTATTTTTTAGTTTTCAGCGGGCACAACATCTTTGTTTGTATGTGGTGCTGAGGATCGAACCCGGGCCGCACGCATGCCAGGCTAGCGCTCTACTGCTTGAGCCACATCCCCAGCCCCTCTTTATCTTAATCTTACTTTTATGTGGTGCTAAGGATCGAACCTAGTGCCTCACGCATGCTAGGTAAGCACTCTACCCCTTGAGCCACAAAGCACTCTACCCCTTGAGCCACAACCCAAGTCCCCATGACTCATTTTTAACTAGAGTTTCCTGACTTTATGTTTTAGAAGATTTTTATATATTAATGAGGATTAACATTTACTTGGTAGTGTTATAAATATTTTTTCCCAATTTCTTATCTTTTGACTTCATTTCTAGTGACTTTTTACAGGAAGTATAGTTGTTCTTTTTAGCCGAATTTTTTAAATCTTATGGCTTCTATTTCTGAAAATAGAAAAATAATCCAAAAGCAAAGGATGGGTTCACTCACAAATTGAACACATATTTAACCAATTGGGATAAAGAAAAAGTAAATCCTTTCATAATTTAAAAAAAATCAGATTAAAACTGGGAGTTTTAATAATCCCAGCTAGTGGCCCATAATACCAGTTGTTTGGGAGGCTGAAGAAGATGAACAGAAGTTCCAGGAAAGCCTTAGCAACTGAACAAAACTCTGCCTCAGAATAAAATTTTAAAAAGGGTGTCTGGGGCAGTGATCAGTGGTGCAACACTTGCCTAGCATGCAGGAAGCACTGGGTTTAATCTCCAGTATCACTAAAATAAATAAATAAATAACATGAAGAATTAAAAGATTGTGGGGGCGCTAGAATAACCAACATTATGATGTACATGTATAGCTCAACAGTAGAACAAGTGCTTGACATGCCCAAAGCCCTAGGTTCAATCCTCAACATCCCGGGCCTATCCCCGCCCCCCCCCCAAAAAAAAAGGGAGAGAAAGCCACTTTAGAAGAATATAAAACAAATATATTGATTTGGTCTTAGAGTTACGAATTCCTTTCTCAAACTACATACCAAGTCAAACATTTAAATGTTAAACTCAATTGAATTTTGTTATGACATTCATCAATCAATTTTTTAATTTTAGGGATACTTCTTTAGTATTAGCAAAGGATTTGATATATTTAATATCCAATTATTTTCAGTATTCGGTTTTTTTGTTTGTTTGTTTTGTGTGTGTGTGGGGGGGGGGTGCTGGGGATCAAACCCAGGAGCACTCTGCCAACCGAGCTATATACTGAGTCCCCTATTTTCAGCAATCTTTACACAGACATTTAAATGTTTTCAAAGTGCTTTCTATTTTAATAAGCCTGCTTGCCCTCGACGCCTATGAGAAACTTCTCTATCTTGAACATAAGAACTAGTCTCAATTTCTAACCACCCAGCTATTTTGTTGATGTTTATTTGTTTATTTATTTTCTGTGGTATTGGGGGACTGAACCAGGAGTGAACTCCCACTGAGCTGCATTCCTCCAGCACTTTGTTTTTAATATTTACAAGCACTCTGTAAATTGCTGAGTCTGCCCTCAATCTTCCAATCCTCCTGCCTCCTCCTCCATATGATATGTATGGTATCATACAACAAAAATTGAGCTGAGATTACAAGCATGGGCCACTGTATCCAGCTGAAACAGTACATTTTTAAAAAAATATTTGTTTTAGTTGTAGGTGGACACAATAACCTTTATTTTTATGTGGTGCTGAGGATCTCCCAGTGTTTCCCACATGTGAGGCGAGTGCTCTGCCACTGAGCTACAGCCCCAGCCCTGAAATAGTACATTTTAAGCCAAAAATACTTTTACTTTTAATTAAAGCACCCCAAAGGAAATTATATTACTTATGGAAACCTCTATAGAATAACCAACATGAACATTATGATGTACATACTTTGCTTTTAGAGAAGGGGGTAAGGAGTTGGTAGAGATGAAACCCAAAGCCTTATTATTTCTTAGGCAATTAATTACTCTTACCACTGAGCTATATCCCCAAACCCATATTTCAACATTTTAATCTTTATTAGGAAAATGCACTCAAAAAGTTTATAACAATTACTTAAATTGTGAGTATAGGGGGAAAAGTACCTGAAGCAAATTATTCCCAGTACCACAATCTGTTTTTCTAAATCTTATCAAATGGAAAGGACTGCAACTTTCTGTATTCTAATTAAACTGATATAATGCCATACAACAAAAACTTAATATTCCCTTGGACTTCTTTCTTAAAGAATAGCTCCTGGGCTGGAATTGTGGCTCAGCGGTAGAGCACTCGCCTAGCACATGTGAGGCCCTGGGTTCGATTCTCAGCACCACATAAAAATAAATAAATAAAGATATTGTGTCCAGCTAAAAAATAAATTAAAAGAAAAAAAAGAATAGCTCCTTAGGAGTGTCTGGCACACGCCTGTAATGCTAGCTACTCATTAGGCTGAAGCACAAGGGTCACAAGCTTGAGGCCAGCCACAGCAATTTACCAAGACCCTGTCTCAAAATAAAAATAAAAAGGGCTGGAGATGTAGTTCAGTATACCCTGGATCCAATCCCCAGTACCACAAAAATAGATACATAGATATATAGATAAATGCTAAGGGTGTATTATATGCATGATATAAACTCTTGCTACTGCCATACCCAGTTCTTTCTTGAAAACACTTTCAAACTCAGAAAGGAAACTGAATCTTGATTTCAATAGACAGTTTTCCTATTTGAAGAGATCCTTGTTTACCTCAGGGCTGGCCATGCCTAGTTCTGGGATTTCAAAATTGTTTGGCTGGCTTTAGAGTATTCTTATTTCTTGACAATTCAGGTGACCATTATACCAGAAACTGCTAACAGAATTTCAGCCACAACTGAAGCTTACCAAGAGTATGTGTTTTCTGCAACTGGTTGAAGTGTCACAGTAGGAAGTAAGGAAATGAGAATCCCCCACACTGGCACATGACAATAGCCCCTAGTAGTCTAAGACAAAGTGGTAATTAGGCATTTAAAACCACTAAAGCTAATTTTGTCAGGGACCTGGCAGCTGTGCCAAAAGGCTCATTTGCAATTTGTTGTCAATGGGCAAGTAAATATTTTTCACTTTTGCAGACCATATAGTCTCTGTCCCAATTAGTCTACTCTGCTACAGTAGCATAAAAGTTACATATACAAAAATTAGAAGTTGTCACTGTGTTTATTTAATAAATTTATCATCATTTCAATGTGCATGAAATATCATAATCCTTTTGATTTTCTTCAACCATTAAAAAACATAAACACCATTCTCAGCTCATAGGCTATACAAAAATTTTGGTGGGCCAAATTTGGCTCATATGCCAGTTTTTTTGAACCCTCACATAGAGAATTAGTTAGGCACCTTTTTTGTTTGAAGATGTTTTTTGAAGAAAACCAGAATTGAACAAAGTTCAATTTCAAAGCCAGAGAAACAGTTTTCTTTTGTGGGGTGCCAAATCAAGACAAACATGGAACAAGCCTATGCTATGACTTGCTAAATTTTTAATATATTCTGATAGTTGTGTATATTTAATATATTCTGATAGGTGTCTATATAGTGTAATATTCTACCTATATTTTTTGTCACCTTAAACATTTTAGGTATTATAGTTCAGTACTACATTCACATTGTTGTGCAACTAATCTCCAGAAATGTTTTCCTCCAACAAAACTGACTCTATTCCCAGTAAACAATTCTCTATTTCCTCCTTACCCCAGTCCCTGGCAACCAACATTCTACTTTGTTCTATCAATTTGGGTCATGTTCACTTTTTTTTTTTTTTTTTTTTGTAATGGAGATTGAACCCAGGGGTGCTTTATCATTGAGCTACATTCCCCAGAGCTTTTTCTTTTTTATTTTGAGATAGGGTCTCACTAAGTTGCTGGTGCTGTCCTTGAACTTGCAATCCTTTGGCCTCAGCCTCCAGAATCACTGGGATTACAGGTGTGAGCCACAATGCCCACCTGGGTCACATACTTTTGAATCTATCCCATACCATCATTTTGGGACACAAGTGCTAGATGGCAATTTGTGTTATTACTATTTAGAGCAGCAAAACTGAATGCACTAGGGAATCTATACATGAAAATTGTAAAGTGTTTTAGGCTAAAAATATTTATCTGCCTAGCAGCCACATACTAAAATATACCTGTCAGATCAGTCATGGTATCTGCCACACATTCCCTCAACCTACCTATTCTGAGGAAAACAGAATTGTACAAATTTCCCATCAAATACAAAACCATCCATAGAAAATATGTTCTTTTATAGAGCACCAAATCAAATAAGGTCTGGGGATGTGGCTCAGTGGTTAAGGGCTCCAGGTTCAGGTTCAATCACTCTCACCAAAAAAAAAAAAAAGTACACTAGACTAAAGATGACACAAATGGCTGAGACAAAAATCTCACAAAATACTTACCCTTTGCAAGTTGGAGGTTAGTTTATTCCTAGAAACTTATCTTAATCTATTCTTTCCCAATCTATTTCATTCTAATTTATATAGCTGAATTCAAATAAACTGTGGTCCAATTCCAAACACTTCCAAAGAAAACTGCTAAGCCCAAGCCCCAAACTGAGTTGAACAAATAGCGTGAAATGGTAACATTACAATAAGCCAAAATTGTGAAAAAGCAGAAAACTATTCATAAAATTATAGAAGTATTTATAAAAATAGTCTATCGGACTGACGCATTTAAAAAAAAGAATTGAAGCCAATCAGATTGTTCTTTTTTATTAATGCTATTTAAGTTACATTTATTTATTTATTAAAGAGAGAGAGAGAATTTTTTAATATTTATTTTTTAGTTTTCGGTGGATACAACATCTTTATTTTATTTTTATGTGGTGCTGAGGATCGAACCCAGCGCCCTGCGCATGCCAGGCGAGCACACTACCGCTTGAGCCACATCCCCAGCCCAAGATTGTTCTTATAAAGAGCCAGAAATCCTGGCATCCCTAGGCCCAAGTATCAACAAACCGTCCCCCCCCTTTAGATGAATGGTGAATGTTCCAGTTAATAACCACAATCCCAAACACTCCCCATCCTCTTAGAAGCATAAGTTGCCCTTACCATCACATTTGTTATATTTCACAATAAACTTTCTTCTAACATCTCTATCAAAGGTAGATAAAAAAGAAAATGAAAAAAAAAAAATAACAAAAGATAGTGCTTCAAGAAAAAGGAGAATGAATACCAGAACCATCTCACACATTTACCCCATGTGGTTCCTGCAGGCATTTGCAATTGCAACCCCTGAAACAAAGGATGAAGAAGTTAGATGTTAATGGCTATGTTAGAAGCTGAGAAACAAGCAGAGTAAAAGCAGCAGAGACAAGTGACTTAACTGAAGAACACAAAACACTGTTGTATGTTACTAACTAAAATGGATAAGGACAGACCTAGTAAAATTGTGTTCTCAGGAACTAGAATCTGGCTGTCAAAAGTTATCACAGTAAAAGGAACTAAAACTGAAAGAATATGCAGGAAGCCAGCACACAACACACAGGTGAGGCCATGAGGGCCACAAGCAGCAAAGGAAGGTGGCATAAGAAAGCAAAACCTAGCCAGGTGCTGTGGCGCATGCCTATAATCAATCCCAGCAGCTTGGGAGGCTGAGCCAGGAGTATTGCGAGTTTAAAGCCAGCCTTAACAGCTTACCGAGGCCCTAAGCAATTTAGTGAGATCCTGTCTGAAAATAAAAAAATAAAAAGGGCTAGAGAAGAGGCTCGGTGGTTAGGGTGCCCCTGGGTTCAATTCCTGGTCCTGCTGCCAAAAAAAGAAAAGAAGCAAAACCTATGTATGAGCTAAAAACATGAAGTAGAGAAAAACCATAGTGGACAGACAGGCCAACACCTAAAAGGACAAATTATAAGATACAAAAGATAATCAGAGAGACAGACAAGTTCAGTGATATGAATGACACAACTCCAATGTAAAGATGTAGCAACTCCTGCTGTTTCCTGGTGCTTCTCTAAACCCAGTTATTACCACTAAGAGGCTTAATCATCTTAATGTCTCCTACATTTGTAACTGCAGGTGATCTCAGTCAGCATTATCTCTCTACAGGTGGACTGCCTATCATTATGGGAGCTCACCGATTTTACTTCTAGCAATCAGAAGTGCCTAATCTAGCCAAGCATGGTAGCACACATCTATAACCCCAGCAATTTAGGAGGCTAAGACAGGAGCATCACAAGTTTGAACTCAGCCACACTAACTTAGTAAGGCCCTAGCAACTTAGCAAGATGCTGCCTCAAAATAAAAAATCTAAAGAGTTTTATTTTATGAACTACACTGAATATAGCTCAGTGGTAGAGCACCCCTGGATTCAATTCCCAGTTAACGCCAAAATAATGATAATAATAATAATAATAATAATAATAAGGAAAAGTACCCAACTAATACCAATATTAAGAAGCAAAAGAGGGGCTGGGGTTGTGGCTCAGTGTTAGAGCACTCGCCAAGTACACTTGAGGCACTGGGTTCAAACCTCACCACCACATAACAATGAAATAAAGATATTATGTCCAGGGCTGGGGATGTGGTTCAAGTGGTAGCATGCTGGCCTAGCATGCATGAGGCACTGGGTTCAATTCTCAGCAATAAATAAAGATATTGTGTCCACCTAAAACTAAAAAATAAATATTTTAAAAAAAAGATTTATTATGTCCTACAACTAAAAAATAAATATTAAAAAAAAAAGAAGCAGCAGCAAAAGAGCCTCTCAGGAGGAATACAGTTGGGGAACTGACTATGAACTTGTGGACAGGTATGATATTTCTAGATGCTCTATGACTGAGCTGAGGTCTATTTTTAGAGCAATTAAATGATACTAGAAATATTCATAGTAACTGGATTATGTTAGGCTAAAGCAATTTTGAATTATATATAAAGAAAAAAAGATGGTCACATTTAGCAATCAATAGGAAGAAATGCCCTGGATGTGTCAAATTGCAACCCTACAATCTCAGAAAACTTAAGAACTCAAAAGGAATCAGACATTCTCACTTTAATGACAACTGAACACCCTAGAGTTAAAACAGATAGTCTATGAAGACAAAGATGAGCTAAAATGAAGGCCATGTCTATAGAGATCACAAAAGCTCAATTGAGATTCAAATTGAAAAAAAACACTTAAGCCTCCAGAAGCTAGGGGGTAAAGGAAGACAGACTATGAGGAACCAGTCTATAGTAGAAAGCAAGACCACAAGCACATGGAATCAAAAACAAGCTAAACTGAATCACAGAAATGATACCACACTAAAAAGAAGTTCTTTGGACATTTTAAAATTGATATAAATCAGCCTGTTTCTTGAAATGAAATCTGAATTGCAAAAAACAGACCCTCAAAAACAATGTAGCTACTTGAAATTAGTCATACTGAAGCAGGGAGGCAGGCAGGCAAGCACAACTTGCACATCCCAGCACATGATACAAATGACATGCAAAGCATGCAGTTTAGTTACCACCTGTGCTCTCCAAAACTTCAGAAATGTGAAATATGGAAACAGGTAATAAGTAGCAAAGACTAGAGGTGAAAATAGTAATCTAAAAGGTTATAGGGAGATTCATTGTGGTGGCACACACCTATATCCCCAGCCATTTGGGAGGCTAAGGAATGAGGATTACAAGTTCAAGTCCAGCCTGGGCAATTTAGCAAAATCCTAAATCAAAATAAAAATTAAAAAGAGCTGAGGGCTGGGACTGGGGGCTGGGAATGTAGCTCATTGGTAGAGCAGTTGCCTAGCATGTGTGAAGACCTTAGTTCAACCCCCAGTATAACAAAAAAAAGTGGCAGGGGGATGGAATGCTGGGGATGTCGCAAATAGCTCAGTAAATGGTAGACTTGCCTAGCCTAGCATGCATTAAACCCTGGGTTTCATCCCCAGTACTACCAAAAATAAAACAGTAAAATGACATAAAAAGCAGGCATTGGCAAATTATAGCCCACAGAAAAAATGCAGCTACCAGCTATATTTTGTAAATAGTTGTTGGAACAGTCACATTCATTTATGCATGGTCTAAAGCTGCTTTCCCTGATACACTGGCAGAACCCACATAGCCCCCAGAGCCTAAACTACTCAGTATCAGGCTATACATAGAAAAAGTTTGCCAATTCCTGCCATAAAGAACACAAACCAGTGGTAGCAAAACTGACAAGACACTTACAGAAAAGAGGGACTGAGGGGCTGGGGTTGTGGCTCAGCGGTAGAGCGCTTGCCTAGTACATGCAAGGCCCTGGGTTCAATCCTCAGCACCACATAAAAATAAATAAAATAAAATAAAGGTATTGTGTCCAACTACAACTAAAAAATAAATATTAAAAAAAGAGGGACTGAGATAATATTTATTCATGTTAAAAGCAGAGCTCTGGGGGCTGGGATTGTGGCTCAGTGGTAGAGCGCTCAACTAGCAGGTGTGAGGCCCTGGGTTCTATCCTCAGCACCACATAAAAATAAAATAAAGGGGGCTGGGGTTGTGGCTTAGCAGTAGAGTGCTTACCTCGCACATGCAAGACCCTGGGTTTAATCTTCAGCACCACATAAAAATAAATGAATAAAATAAAGGTATTGTGTCCAACTACAACTAAAAAACAAATTTAAGAAATAAAATAAAGGTACTGTGTCCAACTAAAACAAATATTTAAAAAAAAAAAAAAAAAAAAAGGCAGAGCTCTGGAGCCAGGTGTGATAGAGGCTGAAGAAGGAGGATCAAGTTTAAGGTCAGCCTCAGCAATTTAGCAAGACCTTGTCTCAAAAAATAAAGAGGGCTGGGGATGGGGTTCATGGTAGAGTATCCCTAGGTTCACTCTCTAGTATAGCGGGTGAGGTAAGGGTGAGGGAGATAGGAGTCAAATATTGGAAAAAAGATTTGGAAACTCACTGGGCGTGGTAGCACACGCCTATAATCCCAGTGGCTTGGGAAGCTGAGACAGAAGGATCACAAGTTCAAAGCCAGCCTCAGCAAAAGGCAAGGCACTAAATAACTCAGTGAGACCCTGTCTCTAAATAAAATACAAAAAAATAGGACTGGGAATGTGGTTCAGTGGTCAAGTGTCCCTGAGTTCAACACCAGGTACGTAAAAAAAAAAAAAAAAGATTCTGGAACTCCTGCTGAGATACCCCTCTTATTCTTTGAATGCTAAATGTGCTGGACATTTAGAAAATTAATTACATGCCATACACCAAAGAGATCCACACTGGAAAAGACTCATTAAAAAATAAGTAAAACATAAATGAATTATGAACTATAGGAAAATGTATTCATCTTCATAATATGGAAGAGAAGAATGCATTATAAAAAAAAAAGATTTGGAGGGAATGGGGAAGGGAGGAGGAGAGGCAAATGGGAAATACTGGGAAATTATATTGGCCAAATTATATTGTTACACTGTGTGAGTGTATGAATATGTAACATCAAATCCCATTGTATAAGTACCATGCATCACTTTTAAAATATGGGTAAAAAAGATATTTAAGCTATATGAAATTATAATTTTTACTTAGGAGGCTGAGAGATGAACATAACAAGTTCAAGACTAGCCTGGACAACTGAGCAAGACCTTGTCTCAAAATAAAAATTTTTAAAAATGGGTTAGGAATGTAGCTCAGTAGTAGAGCACTTCCTAGCAAGTAGGAGGCTCTGTGTTCAATCCCCAGTACCATCTAAAAAAAGTATGATAAAGAAACTAAAAAATTAGGACCCAAGTAAGATTTTTATCTCCTCTACCTCATTAGGAATCAAAGGCATATATTGAGGGCTGGAGTTGTGGCTCAGCAGTAGAGCACTTGCCTAGCACATGTGAGGCGCTGGGTTTGATCCTCAGCACCACATAAAAATAAATAAATTAAGGTATTGTGTCCAACTACAACTAAAAAAAAATTTTTTTAAATATATATATTGAATTTTCAAAGAACATTTTTTCACCTGTACAATTGGCAGATTTATTAAAAACCTTAAAACAGTATATTGGTAAGGATGTGTAAAAATGGGAATGCTCATACTACTAGAGGAACTGGAAGTTTTATTCAATGTTACAATATAAACATGGATATGCACAATTTATCTACAGGATGTTCACTACAGCACTATTTACACACAATTAAAAGGGTACTGCAGGCTGGGCTCAGTGGCACATGCCTGTAATCCCAACAGCTTGGGAAGCTGAGACAGGAGGATCACAAGTTCAAAGCCAGCCTTAGCAACAGCGAGGAACCAAGCAGCTCACTGGTCCAGTGCCTGAGTTCAATCTCTAGTTCCCAAAAAAGAAAAAAAAAAGATGGGGAGAGTAGTGCAGGCTGGGTGTATAACTGAGTGGTAAAGTACTTGCCTAGAGAGACCCAGAATAGCAAACAAACAAAAACAAAAAAGTAATAACTGAAACAAGGTTCCAAATATCAGAAAACAAAATTGATTTTTACATTCATAGTGTTATATGATAGTATGTACAAATTTGAAAATCATGTTATTAAAGCATATTTAAGGGCTGGGGACATAGCTCAGTTGGTAGAGTGCTTGTCTCACATGCACAAGGCCCTGGGTTCAATCCCCAGCACCACAAAAAGTAAATAAAGCACATTTAACTGCATGCAAGATGTCTGATATGCTTAAATAGAGAGCAACAAAAAATTTCACTCATGATCCTAACATTAACAGACAAAAGACTGTCATGCTACCCCCAAACTAACTCACTTTTGAACCTCGAAAGAAAATATTAATTTAAAAAAATAGAAAACAAAACTCAAAATAATAAATTTAACAAATAAATTAAAAATCCTTGGAAAGTAGAAATTTTCTTCCAAAATGCAAGGTTAGTTCATTATTGGGAAACCTATTAACAAATACAACAAAAAGGCCAAAGAAAAATAGTTGCGCGACCTTCATGTTCAACAATCACTTACCTGATTGAGAGGTCTCTGTTCCACTGTCCAGATCACCTTTTGAGATAGCAATGGAAGGATTAATTCCTCCAAATCCTGAAAGCCAAATTTAGAGATTGACATAGCAAATTACCAAAACCACAGGACCCCTATACCTCGACTGTTGGGACAGTGACTATAACCCATTAGATTCCTTTACTAGCATCAGTAAGTTAGAAAACATACTGGTGAAAAAGGCAAATACTGGGGCTGATAATGTAAGGATAAGAATAAGTAACAAAGACAATGTCCCTTCTAAGCCATGCAAAGACCCACAGGAAGGAGATTCCTCTATGGGGATGGTAATAGCATGGCCCATGAAGATTATGTGTCACTCTACCATGCACTTATGGTATAGATCATAAGAGACTTTCCACTGCTGGTTCAAGTACAGATGTATTATTGTTATTGTATTAGAATGTGACTAAAATTACTCTGAATGTTTGCTTTATTGTATAATTCTGTTCTAAAAGTCTGAGTATATATACTGTAAAATAATAAGGAACAGCACACAGGATTGTAGCCCAAATCTCACCTATTGCCTGTTTTTGTAAATGAAGTTTTATCAGAACATAATCATGTCCATATTGTCCATGGATGCTTTCATGCTACAATTGCAAAGTTGAATAGATATTATCTTGCTCTTTACACAAAATGTTTGCCGACATCTGTCACAGAGAATTCCTTTACATGACAGCTGGACTAAACCTAAATCTAGCAGAAAGCTTAGACCTAGCAGAATGAGGGAGATTTATATTCTTTTTTTTTTTTTTTTTTTTGGTACCGGAGATTGAACTCAGGGGCACTCGACCACTAAGCCACATCCCCAGTCCTTTTTTGTATTGATTTAGAGGCAGGGTCTCACTGAGTTGCTTAGTGCCTGGCCATTGCTGAGGCTGCCTTAGCCTCCCGAGTCGCTGGGATTATCAGCATGAGCCACCGCGCCTGGCCGGGAGATTTATATTCTTAATTGTTTGCCAAATTAATTAGACTATTCCAAATAAACTTAGTGAAGTTAGTCAAGTTAGAATACTATGTTATGATATGGTACAAGGGAAAGGACAACAAGTGATTAGAACAAATGATGCCTATAAACAATAACAAAATGTATGTGTGACTTCACAAGGGGTTTCTTATGAATAACTTCCAAAATTAGGTCCTACAGAAAAATGTAGATGTGAGAGAATCTATAACAGGTTGAACATACCTAATCTAAAAATCCAAGATGCAAAATAATCTCCAAAATTCTCCTAAATGCAAGAGAGATTATTTTGGATTTCAGATTTTCAGATTATGTATAACCAGTATATAAATATATCCAAAATATTAAAAACTCTGAAATCTAAATAATTCTAGTCCCAAACATTTCAGATAAGAGATATTCAACCTGTGGACATTTACAATAGCACAACATTATCATTGGTAAAGAGGTATCAATGTAAGCCATTACTATATGGGACAGATTTAGAAATATATGCATCTATGAATAACTCTATATGGTCCCCATTATATTGCATTTACCTTTTTTTATTTTTTTGAGGATCATCATGAGGTATTGTAATATATCAAAAGTACAAATGATCACAAAACACTTATAATGATAATAATCTTTCTGGCCCTGTCCTTTTTAATATTTACTTTTTAGTCGTAGTTGGACAATACCTTTATTTCACTTATTTATCTTTATATAGTGTTGAGTATCAAAGCCAGGGTCTCATACGTGCAAGGCGAGCACTCTACCACTGAGCCACAACCTCAGTTTTAAATGTCTTTAAAAACATTTTTAGCTAGGCATAGTATAATCCAGGGACTCTGGAGGCTGAGGCAGGAAGATCACAAGCTTGAGATCAGTCTCAGCAATTTAGTAAGACTCTCAACAATTTAGCAAGATCCTGTCTCAAAATAAAAAAAAGACTGAGATATAGCTCAGTGGTAAAGGGCCCTTGGATTCAATCACCAATACACAAAGGAAATTTTTACTTAGCAGGGCCTAGTGGTGCACACCTCAGGAGGCTGAGGAAGCTGAGGGAAGATTTCAAGTTCGAGGCCAGCTGTGGCAACTTTGCAAGATCCTGTCTCAAAATAAGAAATAAAAAAGGTAGGGATAGGGCTGGGGATGTGGCTCAAGCGGCAGCGCGCTCGCCTGGCATGCGTGCGGCCCGGGTTCGATCCTCAGCACCACATACCAACAAAGATGTTGTGTCTGCCGAGAACTAAAAAAAAATAAATATTAAAAAAAATTCTCTCTCTCTCTCTCTCTCCTCTCTCACTCTCTCTTAAAAAAAAAAAAAAAAAGGTAGGGATATAGGGCTAGGGCTGAGTAGAAGAGTGCTTGCCTATCATGTGTGGGGCTATTTTTAGCACCACATAAAAATAAATAAAGACATTCTGTCCATGAATAACAACAAAAAAATAAAATTTTAAAAAAAGGTAGGGATATAGCTCAGTGTTAAAGTACCCCTAGGCTCAATCCCCATTACTGCAAAAAAAAAAAAAAAAAATTAAAAATTAAAAAATATGTGGAAGGATATGTGTACTTAGCATGCTTGAGACCCTGAGTTTAATCCCCAACACAGGGGACGGGGGTGGGTGTTAAGACTATTTTGAGTTCCAGAACTCCCAGAATCATATGATCATATGCACTCAACTCATATTCAAAAGTGCCAGTAGTGATTCCATGATTCTGTGCATTCCTCAGGTACATACTTATCTCTACTTTTTGAGTCTACACCCGGGTAGCCACTTTAAACTGGAGAAAAAGACTTCATTATTTTGCAGGAAAAAACAAATATATGGTTGTTTCATATAAAATGAAAAAAGGAGGTGTATAAGGCAGGTGAGGAAAAAAAGACATTTCACAGCACAAAAGGTAAAAGACCATAGGACCATCCATTGCTATAAATATTCACTTGGCTGTTAATGCTAGGTAGAATAAATTAGTGTAAGGAAAAATAGAGGTACCACTTCCATATCTCCTCCTTGGGTCTAGCTAGTCTTAATGGTGCTAATGTATACCCTGACTTATAAACATCTTGGTTCTGAAACTAGAAAATTTCTCTGAAGAAAATAATGAGTAGTACACTAAGATTAATATTTAATATTAAAATTTAAATAATAAGCTAAATGCAGTCGAATGTGCCTGTTTGTTTCAGCACTTGGGAAGCTGAAACAGAAGGATCACTAAGACCAGGAGTTTCAGATCAGCCTGGACAACACAATAACATTCCATCTTAAAAATAAGGCATGGTGGCTCAGCCTGTAATCTCAGAAAGTCAGGAGACTGGGGCAGGAGAATTGTGAGTTCAAAGCTAGACTCAGCAAAAGTGAGGCTTGTTAAGCAACTTAGTGAGACCCTGTCTCAATATGAAAATAGAAAAGGGCTGGGGATGTGGCTCAGTGGTCAAGTGCCCCTGAGTTCAATCCCCGGTATCCTCCAAAAGAAAAAAAAGATAAATAGGTAATTATTTTCAAAAACTTAAAAATGTTATTATACAGAAAAAAAAAGAAAAAATGATTAGCTAAAATAAGACTATAAAAATAGCACATGGGTAGGTTGCCAGATCATTTCCCTCTTAATACTACTTATGGATAGTTTCCAATAAAGTCTTTACATGTATAAACATAACACTTATAAATAAAAAACAGAACAGAAACCTGCTGTGAGTACCCAATGCCCTGTATGGATGCCAACACTGCCATGATAAAAAGATTTTAAACTGGGTGGTGCAGTAGGGGCTTGAAGACTGGCCTATGGAGGAAAAGAGAAAGGGAATAGGTTGTACTCTGACAAAGAGGAAGAGAGCACAAGGATAGAAGGAGAAAGGAAATTAGAGTAAATAAGAGAATGATTCATTCACTTTACTTGTGAACCACTTCAATGTTCCATAGAGCTCCACATGGAGATTTTCAAAGACTGCAAGGCCTTTTTGATTACATACCATTTTGAGTCTGAAAGCCCAATGCTGAGTACTACTCCACCTATTAAAGGGTAGTACAATCAAGAAGGTCTTGTAGGACAGTACAGTGGCACATGCCTATAATCCCAACAACTGGGGAGGTTGAGACTGAATGATTTTAAATTCAAGGACAGCCTGGGCTGTGAGACCTGTCGCCAAATAAAAATAAAAACACCTGGGGATGCAGCTCAGTTTAAAGCCCTTCTGGGTTCAATTCCCAGTACCCTTACCTACAGAACCCCCCCCCCAAAAAAGACGGTCTTATAGTCTTTAAAATTCTCCATTTATGTAATCTAAAACAAATGAGCCACAGCCAGGAATGGTGGCACATATCTGTAACCCCAGCAACATGGGAGGCTGAGATAGGAGGACTATAAGTTCAAGACCAATTTAGCATGATCCTGTATCAAAACAGTAAAAAGGCCTGGGGATGCACCTAGGTGCCATAGGGCCCCTGGGTTCAATCTCAAGTGCCACAGGGGGAAAAAAATCCTGATTCTAAAAGGCCCTTTTATGGCTCATTTTCTGTGGGGTACCATTATGCCTACCATATTTTAATATTCTGCTACACAAACAAAGTCACATCAATGTGTTTTATCACTACTACAGAGGAATCATGGTTATCCAAATGTACCAATGCTGGGAATTCTTCTCTCTAGGAAGATTTATCCGGCCCCATTGACATTCAAATTCTAAAAAATTGGGGTAAAGAGTCCTTCAATCTTCAGTCTCAGCTACTCAGAAGCCTTAGAGGGGCTAATACATGAAAAATCACTTGAGGGCTAGAGATGTGGCTCACGCAGTAACACGCTCGCCTGGAATGCGCGGGACGCTGGGTTCGATCCTCAGCACCACATAAAAATAAAATAAAGATGTCAACCGAAAACTGAAAAATAAATATTAAAAAAATTAATTCTCTCTCTCTTTAAAAAAAAAAAAAAAATCACTTGAGCCCAGCCAGGGCAGCATGGAGAGACCCCATTTCAAAAAAGAGAAAATTAACAGAATTCTTAAAGGTTCCCGGGTTCCCAGACCCTCCCTGAAACCCAGTAACCCCAAAATCATTAGCTATTAAGTAAAAAAATTCCTTATCTCCTCATCTAGTCTCTTTGAGCATAAGTACCTATTTACAATAAAAAGCTATCATTGGACTTGACCACAATAAGACAGTAAGGTTTCTATGGGCTGGGGATATAGCTTAGTTGGTAGAGTGCCTGTCTGGCATGCACAAGGCCCTGTGTTCAATTACCAGCAAAAAAAAAAAAAAAAAAAGACAATAAGGTTTCTAGAGAGTAGGTATGTGGCTGACCTCAGACAGAAAGAGACAGAAAGGAGAAACTGCTGAGAAGGGTTTTAGATAGAACAGTATTACCAATTTACCCTAAATTGTTGAAAAGGAAAACAGAATGAATAGCCTGATATGCAAGGGAAGGAGAACATGTAGGGTTAGGTGATCAAAACTGGCTTCGGACTCCTGATTCCAGTGAGTATTTCACTTCAACCAAGTCTCTCATAAAGAATTTTCCCAATTATTACACTTTACTACTCTATGCCCACTAAAGGCCAAATTCCTAAATTTAAAAATAAGGGCTGGGGATGTGGCTCAAGCGGTAGCGTGCTCACCTGGCATGCGTGCAGCCCGGGTTCGATCCTCAGCACCACATACAAAGATGTTGTGTCCGTCGAAAACCAAAAAAATAAATAAATATTTAAAAATTCTCTTTCTCTTTAAAAAAAAAAAAAAAAAACTTTGATAATACATAGAAAATGGAAGGGTTAGGGGCTGTAGCTTAGTTGTTAAATACTTGCCTAGCATATGGCAAAGCCCTGGGTTTGATCCCCAGCAACACAAACCACAAAAAAAAAAAAAAAAGAAAAGGAAGAGAAAAAGGGCTGGGCCCAGTGGTACACTCCTATAATCCAGCAGCTTAGAAGGCTGAGGCAGAGGATTTGCAAGTTCAAACCAGCAACGGCAACTTATTGAGGCCCTAAGCAACTCAGCAAGACCATCTCTGAATAAAATATAAACAAGGGCTGAAGAAGGGCTGGGGAGATAGTAGTAAAGTGCTTGCCTAACGTGTGAGACACTGGGTTTGATCTTCAGCACCACATAAAAATACATAAATAAAATAAAGCTCTTCAAATAGAGCTGAGGGAAGGGAGGGAGATAGCTTGGTGAAAAAGCACTTTCCTAGCATGCAGGAGGCCCTGGGTTCAATCCCCAGCTCCAAAAAAAAAAAAAAAAAAAAAAAAGAAAGAACAGAAGCGGGGGTTGTAGCTCAGTGGAAGAGCACTTGCCTAGCATATGGAGGCACTGGGTCCCATCCTCAATACAACATAAAAATAAATAAATAAAAATAAAGGTGTTAAAAAAAGGGCAACAATTTTAAAAACGGAGGGGGGCGGTCTGGGATGTGGCTCAGTGGTTAAGTGTCCCTGGGTTCAATCCTTGGTACCAAAAAAAAAAAAAAAAGAAAAGAAAAGAAAATGGGGGCTGGAGTACAGCTAAGTGGTAGAGGTAGAGTATATGCTTAGCATGCACAAGACCCTGGGTTCAAACCCAAGACCAACCAACCGATAAGTAAACAAATAAGGAGGGCTGGAGATGTAGCTCAGTAGTAGAGTGCTTGCCTGGCATGTGTGACGCACTGAATTCAATCCTCAGTACCAAAGAGTAACATAAATTATTCTTTTAAGTCCCATTTGTACCACTAATTAGCAATATGATTTAAGAAAAGTCACTTGTGCTTTCAAAGACCCATCCTTGAAATGGAGATAACTTGCCAACACATCTTTAATCCCAGCAGCTCAGGAAGCTGAAGCAGGAGGATCACAAGTTCAAAGCCAGTCCTAGCAATTTAGTGAGGCCCTGTTTCAAAAAATAAAAAGAGATGGGGATGTGGGGATGTGACTCAACAACTGAATGTCCCTGAGTTCAATACCTGGTATGGAAAGAAAAAAAAAATAGATAACTAGATAACTAATTAACATACAAATCTTTGGGCTGGGGATGTGGCTCAAGCGGTAGCGCGCTCGCCTGGCATGCATGCTGCCCGGGTTCGATCCTCAGCACCACATACAAACAAAGATGTTGTATCCGCCAAAAACTTAAAAATAAATATTGAAATTCTCTAAATCAATCTATCTATCTATCTCTCTCTCTCTCTCTCTCTCTCTCTCTCTCTCTCTCTCCCCCCCCCCCTTTAAAAAAAAAAAACAAACATACAAATCTTTGAGTTTGAACAGATTCTATGAAAGTATGCAGAGGCTCCTAGTAGATGCTCAATAAATGGCATCAAATGCACAAAAAACTATAAGTTGCATATTTCCCCAATATAGAACTACAGAAAGTTATGTTCTAAGATGGCTTTTCTCCCCAGAAAAGTCAAAACATCTGCAGAAATCTGCAAAAAAGCCACAGTGGGGAAGTATACTAAAATCAGGAAAAGGTTAAAGTAGGGATCATAAGTTGTAACTTTCTGGATACTTATGAATGGCCTAATTTTAAAATGGTTATTAAAAAAAAGAAGTAATGCGAGAACCATATAGAATAAATAAATTAACTACAAGAAAGCATATAAAACGTAGTTCCTTCTATATATTTCTTAAATTTATAATTTGTGAATGTACTTTCTTGGAGAGTTTGAAAAGAAATTAAAAAGCAAATTGATTCCATATATCCCAGGATCAGCTGTAAACACATACCCCATATAAAGAAAGTGGGATAAGGAGGATTTGTGGACATAATACATTTAACCTATACCAGGAGTTGGCAAACTTCCTATAAAGAGTCATATGATAATACCTCAGGCTCTGCAGACCATACAGTCTCTCTCACAAGATCCTGCTGTAGAAAAAAAAAAAAAAAAACAGACAATAATGAATCATATCTACATTCCAATAAAACCTTACAAAACCAGAAGCTCACGGGCTGGGAGTGTAACCCAGGGATAGGACATGAGCTTAGCATGCACAAGGCCCTGGGTTTGAGCCCCAACACCAAAATTCTGGGGTTTATGCCATCTTGGTTACTTAGGAACCATTTCAGTTCTTCTGATCCTCAGCAGTGGTGATCACAAACTGAGTAAATATATATTCCCCCCAAACTATTTTGAGAATACGTTTTAGAGAAAGTTTCAGGCTTTCTAAGTGGTCTGAAAATGGCATTTCTAAGAGCCTCCCTGACAGGAGTCATCTCCTACTTACCTTTTTCACTATATTACCTTAATCACTGCGAACCCCCCTCTCTTCTTCTATGTGGCCACTCACATGGAACATTTGCTGGACTCTGAAACACTTTTCAAAGATATGCCTTCACAATCCAGCCTAATAAAGAGTTACAAAAATAAATAAATAAATATTATTATCTGCATTTAGCTAGGTCAGCCTCCATTGCATTAAGAAACAGTGACAGGTATAAAAAGGGAAAATGAATAGAAGGGAGAAAAACACACGATGTTGCACAGTTTAACTCAACCATTTTAAATGCAATTTTTCACTTCACCATGGGAAAAAATCCAATATAAAAATCTCAATATTTTACTCCAAGGGCTGGGGATGTGGCTCAAGCGGTAACGTGCTCGCCTGGCATGCGTGCGGCCCGGGTTCGACCCTCAGCACCACATACCAACAAAGATGTTGTGTCCGCAGAGAACTAAAAAATAAATATTAAAAAAAAAAAAATTCTCTCTCTCTCCTCTCTCACTCTCTCTTTTAAAAAAAAAAAGTTTAAAAAAAAATATTTTACTCCTTTTTGGTGGGCGGGGCAGAGCTACAGATTAAACTCAGGGCCTCACACATATTAGGCAAGTGCTTGACCACTGAATTATATCCCCAGTCCACATTTCACATTTATTGGTTATTTATCCTTTTATCCAAACTCACAAGAATTAAAGTTCTGTGACTTTGTTAATGTCAAGAACAGTTTCCGGCATTTAGTAAGTACTTAATAACTATCTGCTGAAAAAAGGCTGGAAGTGCCTCATCATGACCACTTTCCCTTCTCTACTAACAACAAAACTACTCACAACTTACCAAGGCTTCCAAACTGCCTCACCATGACATCCTCAGAAATAGTGATTGATCCTGGCACTCTGGTGAATTTGCTGAGCAGGAAGGCTCAGTATAAGTATCAGGCAGAGCCATGTGTGGTGGTACACACTTGTAATCCCAGCAACTCCAGAGGCTGAAGCAGGAGGATCACAAGTTTCAAGCCAATCTGAGCAACTTCGCAAGACTCTTGGCAACTTAGCAAGAACCTGTCTTTAAAAAAAAAAAAAAAAAAAGTATTAGAAAAAGGGATGGGGATGGGAATGGAGTTGTAGCTCAGTGGTAAAGCGCTTGCCTCGCATGTGTGAGGCCCTGGGTTCAATCCTCAGCACCACATAAAAATAAACAAATTAAAAATAAGCATATGAAAAAAAACATTGAAGATTTTTCTTTAAAAAAAGGGATGGGCAAAAATTGTTAAAAATAAAAATGGGCTGGGAATATAGCTCAGTTGGTAGAGTACTTGCCTCGCATGCACAAGGCTACTGGATTCAATCCCCAGCACCACATACACATACACACACAAAAAAAACAAATTGCAAATCTTACTGTATGTTAATTGTACCTTAATAAAACTGACACAAAAATTGTTAAAAAAAAAAAAAAAGAAAAAAGGGAGGGGTGGGGATGAAGCTCACTGGTAGAGGGTCCCTGGGTTCAATCCCCAGTACCTAAAAATAATACAAGAAACAGGCAGATCCTTATTTTGCTTTTGACTTATGAAAAGGTTTCTAGCTGCCCAGGAATCTGCACGTTTAACAAGCACCAAGTAACTAACTTTATGCATAACAAAATTTTATACCATGGAAATTTCCATCATCAGGTAAGTACAATCTCAGAAGCTATTACAAAAATCTTTAGTGTGAGGACTGGGGATGTAGCTCAATGGTAGAGTGCTTGCCTAGCATGTATGAGGTCCTGGGTTCAATCCCCAGTGCTGCAAAAAAATAATAATAATTATAGCAATGACACAACAATAATTTTTTATTGTGAAATAAAATCATTTCTGTCTCACATGGCCTCCTTATATTTGGATGGAATCTAAATTGAAGCACCGAGTAAAAGACAACAGTCTTGGCTTGGATTCAAATCTATTTTCTACCAATATAATCTCAAGCAATTTCCAATTCTCCTATCTGTAAAAATGGGAGAATGGGGAAAATAGGCTAGATTCTTTAATCTCTAGTTCATCCTGATCTTAACATGTTTTCAGATCATAATGGGAAAATGTCAAGTAATTACCTACTGCCTATTTAAACCACCTTCCTTGTCCCATTCCTACTAATTGGGCAAGACCATCAAAATCACTGACCACTTACCAAAATTTCACAATAGTTTGATAACCATGTGCAGCATGCTGATTTGAGCCTCTCCCAATTCACTAATAACCTCACTGGACCAAGCAGGGCTCAATGTATCTCTTCACCAGCACATGCTTTCTGACAGCATTATGCATCACCTGTCTGACAGGGAAAAGAAACATATAACATGAAACAGTCAAGCTTTGAGATCTAGATTTATTTTTAACACCTGAAGTCCTCTCTATCCAGCCACACCATGAACCTCAGATTTCACTCTTGCTAAGTATTCACATTAGCATCACAATTATGATTTTTTTAAATTTTTTTTTTTTTTTTTTTTTTTTTTTTTTAGTGCTGGGGGTTGAACCCAGGACCTTGTGCATGCAAGGCAAGCACTTCACCAACTGAGCTACATATCCCCAGCCACACAATTATGTGCTTTATCTGGCAAAAGCTGTTGCAAGGTCTATAATTTTTATTTAATAAAGGATACTTGCTCCTATTTTAAATGAGGTTAGTTAACTTGGGTGCAGAGGCACCAAGTGACTATACCAGGGTGTTAGAACTCAGATGCAAACTCTGACTCTGACCTTCTTATTTCCCATCAATATCCCCATCTTTGAATAAGGAGCAAACTTTATCCCTTAGCAACCTTGCTACATATGGCAGTTTATGAACCTTATTCTATACTCCTGACTAAAACAGGCCCCAAAAGGTGAACAAAACCTTCTTCATCTAGTCATCAGTATCTGGTTCACACTGTTAGGTAATAAAACTTGTTATATAAGTTCCATTCCCACCAGGACTCATCAAAAATGAAAAGGAAGACCCATCTGTCTGGACTATCTAAAGGAACACAAGGAGTGAAGTGGGCTAGTGGCTAGTCCCCTAACCCTAAGACTCAATCCTGGAGAAACAAGGCTCTGAGGAGTAAGAGTTCACAGGACAAGCCAACGATATACGCCTCCCCCCATAACCACCACTCAAGGATCTTTCTTTCTAAAAAAGCTGCCTATTGCTTGTACATTTCTCAGTCCCTTGCTGCTTAGATCAAAATGCAACAAAGAAATCTGGCAATTCAGCTTAGGCTACTAATTTTTATCATTAGATGTTGATAGCACCAGTTAATGCTGCCAGGTTTGAGATGCAGGCAATCCTCAACTCAAACCTCAAGGAGCGGTTTCCTAGGGTTCCTTTTTTAACTATTTCACTCACCACTCAACACCAGCAAAAAAGAAAAAAAAAAAATCTGTTCTCTAATCTACTAGTGACCATGAGACCTAGAAAGTCAAATATTCATCTACACGATTATTTTTATTTTTCATGATTTTATTTTATTATGTAAGTAATTTATTTTACCAAATTCCTATTCATGAACAAGTTTTGCATTGCTCATTGCTATGAACACTATAAACATGTCCATCTCTAAACCTTTTTATTCGGCAGTACTGGGAATTGAACCCAGGGCCTCATGCATACTAGGCAAGCACCCCACCACTGAGCTATATCCCCAGTCCTTTTTATTTTATTTTGAGATCAGGTCTAGCTAAAGTACTCATACTGTCCTTGACTGTACAATCCTCCTGCCTCAGTCTCCTGAGTGTTGAGAATTATGGGCATGTAACACCACACCCAGGTCATCACTAAATCTTTTCGAATATCCTTAAATGCATAAATGCATATTTGGGGGTATAGTTCTAGACATGAATACAAACAAACAACTACAAAGATGAACAAGACATGGTCTCTAACCTTGAGCTTAAATCAAGGGAGATAAACATTTACCATTACCATGTACTTGATAATTTCAGTTCATGGTACTTCCTAATTAAAATTATGGCTGTTGTCAACATAAAACTATTAGAGAAGGCGCAAGCGTGGAAAGGCGAGGGCTGGGGCCGCGAGATCTCCGGGTAAGTTAGCAGCTGGACCATAGCGGTTTAAACACGAGTCGCCATTGCTCAGAACCCGGGGAAGGACCTTGTAAGAAAGGGAAGGCGAGACCCGCTGCTTTGGCTTGGTTTTCATCGCGTGGACACTTCTGCTATAAAGATGGTCAATGTACCTAAAACTCAAAGGACTTTCTGTAAAAAGTGTGGCAAGCACCAGCCTCACAAAGTGACCCAGTATAAGAAGGGCAAGGATTCCCTTTACGCCCAAGGAAAGAGGCGCTATGATCGGAAGCAGAGTGGATATGGTGGGCAGACAAAGCCAATTTTCCGCAAGAAGGCTAAAACCACGAAGAAGATTGTGCTAAGACTTGAATGCGTTGAACCAAACTGCAAATCCAAGAGGATGCTGGCCATCAAGAGATGCAAGCATTTCAAACTGGGAGGAGACAAGAAGAGAAAAGGCCAAGTGATCCAGTTTTAAACTTTGATTTTTTTCCCATTTAATTTTGATGCGAAAATACTGAAACTAGAAAAATTACCTGTAGGAAAATAAATGACAATTATATAATCATACCTTAAAAAAAAAAAAAACTATTAGAGCTGGCAGCTCAGTGGTAGAGCACTTGCCTAGTGTGTGCGAAGACCTGGGTTCAACTGCCAGCACCAAAAAGTAATAAAATAAAAAATACTATTGGAATTCCAAAGTTATATATATTACTGCTGAATATCATCTCACTGGCACTTTATCAAGTTTTATATTAAAGAACCAAATGAGGGGCTGGGGATGTAGTTCAAGTGGTAACGCGCTCGCCTGGCATGCGTGAGGCCTGGGTTCGATCCTCAGCACCACATACAAACAAAGATGTTGTGTCCGCTGAAAACTAAAAAATAAATATTAAAAAAAAATTTTCTCTCTCTCTTAAAAAAAAAAAAAGAAAGAAAGAAAGAAAAAAAAAAGAAAGAAGCTCCCTTTTAAAACCCACTTGCCCCAAAGCCAAAGAAGTGGGCTCTGTGGCACAGGCCTGTAATCCCAGCGGCTCAGGAGGCTGAGGCAGGATTGTGAGTTCAAAGCCAGCCTCAGCAACTTAGTGAAGCCCTAAGCAACTCAGCAAGGCTCTGTCTCTAGTAAAAATATAAAAAAAAGGAGTGGGGGCTTTGGAATGTGGCTCAGTGGTTAAATGCCCAAGGGTTCAATCCCCAATACCCCCAAAAAAAAGGCAGGGGGGGGGGAGATGAAGTGCAGGGCAGTGTACACATTGGGCTTGGGCTTCCATCTTTCCTTCCCCCTACTATTTCCAGTATACAACAGTGAAATGCAGCCATTTTCTTTCAAAAACAAAAAGACTCCCTCTCTACCTGGATCTCTCATTCCCAGGTAGACCTGCTGATGCATAGTTAGGCTATAATAATATTCATCCCAACCTAGAAGATTCAGGTAAAAATCAAAAGAATATTTTTCAGCACTGTAATGCATTAGATACAGATGAGATTCAAATGGATGACAGAAGTATTTTAAAGACCTATCCAGCCTGGGGCCGTGGAACACGCTGCCAGAGGCTCTGCAGGCTGAGGCAGGAGGATCACGAGTTCAAAGCCAGCCTCAGCAAAAGCAAGGCACTAAGCAACTCAGTGAGACCCTGTCTCTAAATAAAATACAAAATAGGTTTGGGGATGTGGCTCAGTGATCATGTGTCCTGGCTCAGGAACGCAGAGTGCCCCTGAGTTCAATCCCTAGTATCCTTCCCCCAAAAAAGACCTATCCAACAAAGATGAGTTAATGTGATAAAGCAAATATTGTAAAATATTATGGGCATACAGGTTATCACTATAAGATTCTTATCAACTTTTCTGCATGTATGTATGTATGTATGTATGTTTGAAATTTTTCTTTATATAATGCTGGGAAGCTGAGTGTGATGAAACATGCCTGTAATCTCAGATACCTGGGAGGCTGAGGCAGGAGGATCATAAATTCAAAGCAAGCCTGTGCAACTTAGCAAGACTGTCTCAAAATAATGTGATCCTGGGATGAAGCCCAGGGCCTAGTTAGACAAATACTCTACCACTGGGCGATAATCCCAGACAAGCATTCTTTTTTTTTAATTTAGCTTTCTAAATTGTCTGACCTAAAGCTATTTAACATTTTTCTTAATATTTATTTTTCAGTTTTGGGTGGACACAATAACTTTATTTTATTTATTTATTGTTATGTGGTGCCTCGCCCATGCTAGGTCTGAGTGCTCTCCCACTGAGCCACAACCCAGCCCCCAGTATAACATTTTAATGAAGTGAAATCAATCACACTGTGCTCAAAGGTAGGTTACTAAAATAATACAAATCAGGTTGAGAGGCTAGAGGGTAGGGCTCTAAACTCTTTGAAATTCTAGCTAGGTACCTAAGTAAATCTGGATGAATTACTAGTCCATATTAACTTTAGAGCTGGGCAAGGTGGCGTAGGACTGTAATCCCAGGAGCTCTGGAGGCTGAGGGAGGAGGATCCCTAGTTCAAAAGCCAGCCTCAGCAATGGCGAGGTGCTAAGCAACTCAGTGAGACCCTGTCTCTAATAAAATACAAAATAGGACTGGGGATGCAGTTCAGTGGTTGAGTGCTCCCAAGTTCAATCCCTGGTACTCCCCCCCCAAAAAAAAGCATTAGAGCTGTGGCTCTGGAGTCTGAGGCAGGAGGACTGCAAGTTTAAAGACAGCCTCAGTAAAAAAGCAAGGCGCTAAGTAACTCAATGAGTCCGGACCCGGTCTCTAATGAAATTTAAAATGGGGCTGGGGATGTGGCTCAGTGGTTGAGTGCCCTAGAGTTCAATCCTGGGTACCCAAAAAAAATTTTTTTTTTTGCATTAGAATCCTTTAAACACTGAGTGGGGAATATAGCTCAAGGGTAAAGCAGTTGCCTAGTATGAGCATGCAGGAGGCCCTGGGTTAGATACATAGCACCAGGTTTAAATAAATAGAAAAGAAAAAGAACCCTCTAAACATTTGCTTCATTCAGCCTACCTTTCTTTTCTGCCTTATCCCATACTAATTCCTTATTTTCCATATTCTCACTGCAAACAGCTGTGTAGACAGCTGGCAGGGAGGGAGAAGGCATCAAAGAATATCCTTGTATTTTTTTTTTTTTGGTGGTGTTGGGGATTGAACCCATGGCCTTGTGCACGTAAAGTGTGCACTCTACCAACTGAGCTATATCCCCAGCCCCCTTGTGTTTCAAATTAGGATATAATAAAAGGAATTTCTAGAGTTCAAAGCTCAATATTTTATGTTGAAGCACCCTGTACAACTGACCAAACAGGACCCTGGAAGAGGCCATATAATCTCCAAGTTTAAAATATGTCCTAGTTGACCCATCTGTAAAACAGGAAAAAGACTTGTCACAAGAAATACCAAATGAAATCAATAAATATATGAGTTTCTGAAATGCTAAAAGGATCTCTGGTGAATGAAGTAGGGAATAAACCATCACTGATGGGTGATGATCCAGAATAAGGCTAGTAATTTTTCAGTTTTATAAACTTTATAAATTTTTCAGGTCTTATAGACTTTTCTGTATAGGCTTTTGTGGGGCCACAACATATCTAACACAACTCAATTCTCCTTGCCTTTATGGTGCTCAAGCAGCCCCAGGTGAAATGTCAAAGAATGTGTTCTTCTAGAACTCTGCAAAAATAGGCAACCTAGGTTTTGCTCACCCCTGATCTAAAATGTGAAATCCTGGGCTGGGGATGTGGCTCAAGCGGTAGCTCACTCGCCTAGCATATGTGCGGCCCAGGTTCGATCCTCAGCAGCACATACAAACAAAGATGCTGTGTCCAGCGAGAACTAAAAAATAAATATTAAAATTCTCTCTCTCTCTTAAAAAAAAAAAAAAAAAAAGACACCTCCCTAAAAATAAATAAATAATGTGAAATCCTATGCAGGAATACTATTTAGAGGATGGCCTAGGGAGGAATAAAACTGAGGATGAGTGGGCTGGGGATGTAGCTCAGTGGTAGAGCGTGTACCTATACAAGGTGCTGAGTTCGATCCCTAGCACAGAAAAAGCTCAACTAAAGTAAAATAAAAGGGACAAGCTATAAATAGGAATCATTTAGCCAACACTGGCCCTTGAGGATGAGGCTCTGGCAATTATCCCCCCCCACCAAGGAAGAAACTGTCAGCAGTACCAACAGCAGCACCATCACATCTGCAAATACCAAGGACTGAAGTCCAAATATTCCACTGCCTCATGAAAACCTTGAGAAGATGCATATATAACTAGAAAGAATTAGTAAGTTTCTGACCACATACATTTTGAAGAAATAGTTGACCGTCCAGAGCCTGCAGAGACCACTTCAGCAGACACACAATAAATGTTTGTTGATGACTCATTCACTTATTCATCCAATAAACATTTACTGAGGCCTACTAATGTGCCAGGCTGGGCTCTGACAATGAAGACACCATCCCTGCCCACAAGGAGCTTACAGTCTGTTAACATAGAAGAGAGACAGGCATATACACAGACATTTACAATACAATCTGATAAGTTCTGTAATACTTATCAGGTTGTATTATAATGGCCGATGTAAAATTTCTTTCCAAGGGTTGCTGCTCCAGGCTGCTGCTGGCTGTAACATCGAGAGAGGAAGAAACAAATGGTAGAAATCAAAAATTAAATGCTTTTGAGTTACTTCAAATATCCAGACTCTCCCTAATCCCTGATCACAGATAAATATGGGAACTAGATATACACTGGCATGATATAAAATGAGACTTCAATGCTTAAGATAAGCAGAGGCCTTATAAAGAAGATCCTCAACCACCTCTTCTAAAATGAGCTTCCCTCCCTCTTCTGGCTTATCCATCTCCCAACTACCCCACCCTACCACATACAAGCCTGGTTTAATATCTACAATTAGAAAAATGCTGAAAGGCTAGGCATGGTGGTGCATGCGTATAATCCCAGCTACTTGGGAGGCTGAGGCAGGAAGATAACAAGTTTGAGGCCAGTCTCGGGGATTTAGTGAGACCCTGTCCCAAAATAAAAATATAAAGGGCAAGAGATGTGGCTCTCAGTGAGTAGGGCCCCTGGGTTCAATCCTCAGTAAAAAAACAAACAAACCACAAAAAAAAAGGCCATAAGGGCTGGAGATGTGTCTCAGTTGTATATCGTTCCCAGTACCAGGGGAAAAAATGGCTGAAAAAGAGCAGCTCACAACTAACTGGATTAACGCAGTGTAACTAGTTAGCAAAAATCAATTTGGTTCATTTGGCACCTCTAAATCCAATAATCCCCGCCCTTCACTGAAATGTTATTAAATGCAAAATAGATAGCATATGGCTAATGGAGTAGGAATAACAAATTAGAAGGGTTTATTTAATAAACATAATTAAACAGATTCTATAAAGCAGAAATAACAAATCTAGTTTCAGGAAAGCAGATTGAGACCCCTCCCTCAAGATCTCTGAGACAGATCTAATTCACTAACATATTACAAACAAGAAAAATGAAAGAGGTAACACACTCTTCCTGCTCCCTTTTTCATAATTGGGTGACAGTAAGAGACTCCTTCAAGAGATTATCATTGTGGGCTGGGGAGGTGGCTCAAGCGGTAATGTGCTTCCCTGGCATGAGCGGAGCCCTGGGTTTGATCCTCAGCACCACATAAAAAAAATAAAGATGTTGTGTCCACCGAAAACTAAAAAATAAATATTTAAAAATTCTCTCTTTAAAAAAAAAAGAGATTACCATTGTAGTTATTTGTTCAGACAGTTTTATACAGGATGAAATTTTTCTGTGTCCCATCCCGTAATTTTTTTTTTCAGGTTGAGCCATACTATTATTTTTTATTTTTTGTTAGTACTGGAGATTTAAGTTGTTGTTGTTGTATGAGTCACTCTAGCTAAATTGTAGAGGTTGGTCTCGAACTTGTGATCCTCCTGCCTCAGTCTCCAGAGTTGTTGGGATTATAGGTGTGCACCACCATGCAAAGAAACTAATAAATGTTTAAAATAAGATCAATCCCTGAATGGATAGACTACTGTTTTGTTTTTTTTTTATATTTATTTTTATTTTATTTTATTTTTTTAGTTCTCGGCGGACACAACATCTTTGTTGGTATGTGGTGCTGAGGATCGAACCCGGGCCGCACGCATGCCAGGCGAGCGCGCTACCGCTTGAGCCACATCCCCAGCCCTAGACTACTGTTTTGTTTCTTGTCCAAGTTGGTTTATTTTTAGGGACAAAATGTATTCTACCCACAACCACAGCCAGGGAGCACCACTTCTGTGCAGCACTCAAAAATGATTTCCTTTTAATAAAAAGAAATGGCTATCTTTCTAAAGGACAGACAAGTGTTATATCAAAATGGCTACCAAGAACCTGATACATATTTCACAGAGCAGTCATCTTTGGAATCACAAATATTTCTTTTTTTTTTTTTTTTTTTTTTTTAAAGAGAGAGTGAGAGAGGGGAGAGAGAGAGAATTTTTTTAATATTTATTTTTTAGTTCTCGGCAGACACAACATCTTTGTTGGTATGTGGTGCTGAGGATCGAACCCGGGCCGCACGCATGCCAGGCGAGCGCGCTACCGCTTGAGCCACATCCCCAGCCCCGACAAATATTTCTTAAGACTCAGTGCAACAAACACACCAGGAGTGTATTGGCAACAAATGTCATTTACAAATAGATAACGTTTAGGCACAAATCAAGTAATTCACAAAAAGAAATAAGATCTAATAACTAAGATCTGACTTCTGACTGGTGGCCCTGGATTCAATCTCCAGAACCAAAAATAATAATTAAGATCTGAAAGTCCAGCCTCATTGATAATCAGAAAAATGTGTGATAAAACAATGGTATCATTCTTTTAAGTGTTAAGGTAGCAAAAATTAAAAAATTTAAGTACCTAAATAACTGGGTACAGAAACTGATGTAACTTTTGGGGTTATGCTGAATATGTATAATGCTCAAACCTTTTGACAAATAATTCTAATTCTGGAACTTTATTATATAGTAAATAACCCAAAATAGACAAGTAATAGAAACTGAAAAAACATTCATTATATAATTTACTGAAAATCTATAAAATACTTCCACAACAGAATATCATGAAACTATTAAATGATAATTACAAAGAATATTTAACATGAAAATATGCATGTTATAATGTTAAACACAAAATGCAGTATAAAATAGTATAGAAAAATGGAAAGAAAGAAATTAACAAATTTATTAATACTAGTTGTCTCTGGGTGGTGAAATTATAGACCTTCTTTCCCCACAATTGATGGCTATCTTCAGACAAAGCTTCAACTAATATTTTATCTAATTTCTGGATTAAGGAAGCTATTCAAACTTAATAAAAGAAAAATCAAAAGAATAAAGTCGATTTGATCCAATGATTTCACCTCGACTACAAATATAAAAACAAAAATGAAAAGGCAAAAAATAACTTGAAATAGGTATTTATAACATATTACAGAAATCTGAGTGTTTTACAAAACACAATCTAATAGAAAATAATAAACACTAAATTTAAAACTCCAATAGATAAATCAGTGTAAGATATGAACTACATCACATTAATGTAAATAAAAATTCTAAAAAATTAAGGAAAAAGCAACCTAATCTCATCAATAACCAAAAAATGGAAAAAATGGCTTTTATTTATAAAAATAAGTTTTAAGGAAGAAAATTGGCAATATATATTGGGTGTTAAAAATATTCATAGCCTTTATGTAGTAATTCCAATTCAACAGATGTTATCTTAACCAAATAATACAAATACTTGTATTTTCAGTCCTTAATTACAGAAGAGGCAATAATCTTTACTACCCCACATTTGGATCAACGCACCAAAACATTAATCTTAAGATTAAAAAAAAAAAATCTCTACTACAGCAAAGACTGATTGTCTCAAAGCCTTAGACCAGATCACAAATCAGGCCAAAACAGGGAGGGTGTGTCCAGCCTGCTGCAGTCGGCCATTTTAGACCCTCTATAGAACAACAAAAAAAGTGTAGATGAGGATAGGAACCCCAGGAGGCTCCAAATCAACAATTGTTTACTTTTTTATTCCTGCATATATAGGCCTGTACAGTGAACTAAGTCAAAAGCAGTAAACAGGTCTCCTTCCTTTTTAGTTTTCGGTGGACACAACATCTTTATTTTATTTTTTTAATGTGGTGCTGAGTTTTATGATTTCAAAACGAAAAGTTTCCTTTAAATGTGTCCCTTTATTTTAGGAAATAAAACAATGTTTAGGCCCACAGGATTCTGGACATATACTATCTATATTAAAATCCAGTCTGCCATTCAACTGGCTATACAGTCTTGGACAAATTAATCTGGGACCTTCAAATTTCTCATTTGTAAAAAATGAACAAAGTACTGCTATTTCATAGGATTGTGGAGAATACTAAATGAGTTAAAGAATATGTAAAAGCACGTAGGCCAACCAGTACTTTGCACTAGTAAATACTAGACATTTAAGTATAATTATTATAAATAGGTCCAGAAAAGGAAAAGGACTAGCCTAAGGTCATGAATAGGATTACTGGAAAAGATCTGTCTCTTCACTTTTGAATCCTGAGCCCTCTCCACTACAATCTATATCTGTTAACTATTGTTTTTAGAATTTAACAAAATACATCCTCACTGGCAGCACTCAGCCACAACACTGCAGCTGCCCCCCCAAAAAAAAAGGAAAAAAGAGAAACATAAATCCCCCACCACTCCCCACCCCCGAGGAAACCATGTAGGAAATTCTTCAGAAGAAAAAATAATTTAGAGAAAAGTGTGTAAGCCCAGGTCACTTTCATACTACCATAACCACTAAATACTTTTCAAATTTCTCTCCCTGCCCTTTGGGTGCCCCTGGCAGCCATTTGCCCAAATCCCAGGTTTCAAGCAAAATCTAACAAACATTTGGAAACAGCTAAATCCTCACCCCTATGTTCTAAAGGGGAGAAAAATCAGAGATTTTCAACCAACATAACAGTAGTTTCTCACATTGCAACCACTATGCTGTGCTATTCCGATGCGATGAAAAAAATGTATCCAGAATCACATATAGCGGCCCAAAATCCGAAAGCCTTTCAAATATATATTGAAATATATTCAGAAAGTGGCAAAGAACGGTCTCTAAGTGATGACCTTTTACGCCCCTCCTACACACAGCCAGCTGCCGCAACCTTTTACAGTCATCTCCGCATTTTTAAACGCACACTATCCGTAAGCCAGTAAGAAGCTAAGACTCCGGGTTACTTCCTTGTGGATTTAGCCACAACCTATAACTTTCAAATCAGGCTGATCCCTTCACTAACTAGAAAGGAAGATCTGCTTCTCTGCAGACCCTTCTGGCCCAAAGCAGCCAAAGACAACTTACCGACCCCCTCGCCATTTTGTAACCTTAATTACCCATGCGCAGCGCGCCTCCCTCCCTCCCTCCCGGCTTTCTGACGGAAATACGCAGGCACGCTGCTCCTTCCCGACAGTTGAACTCAACCGTCACCATGTTGTCTGAAATACGCATGCGCACCCTCGCTCTCTCTCTCCCGCCCCTCCAACCGCTGGCGCAACTTTGATTTCTCCGCAGAATTCGCCTCTTTCGACCCTCCACGCCCACGCCCACCCCCACCCAAGCCTTGCGCCTGCGTGCCTCTCTCTTCCCCGCCACGGGAGCCCCTTTGCTTCACATTAGGCCTTCCCATAAAATACTTGAATGCCGCCACTCCGCGCCGCGCCGCCTCATCCCAGCCTCTCAAATGCCGTGCACACCGCGCCTGTCCTCATTCTCCCCACTCCAGCTACCACCTCCGTCACGCACACTCGCGCGCGCGCGCGCGCACATACACACACAGGCCTAATGATATCTGGATGTGTTTCTCGCTATAGTTGTGCCCCAGTGCCCAAAATGAGTCATTACCAGCCTTCCCTAATACAGTCTGATAAACTAGGGAAGTTGAATACGGGAAAAAAGGCGTTACGGGTGATCAGAGCATATCCCAGAACTAGATTTATCCTCCCCGACCCCAAGGGAGGAGCTAGAGTACTCTCGGATTCACATAATGTATTATAAGGCCCGCCAACCTGAACAAAGGCTAGAAAGCTTTCTCATAAACCATCGGATGAGCCTAATCCTAAACCCTCACCTGCTGCAAATAGGAAAATCGCCCCCCCAAAACTGTTTAAACATGAGGCATTATAGAAAATACCGATGCTCAGGTGCCTCAACGCTATTTAAAGGAAAGCTTGTATCCCTTTCACAATGGGAAATAAATGCTCAATATCTTTTTGGAGGTCTGAAGCCCGTACTGGCCCTCATTTTCGCCCGTCAATCGGGGGGAATGCAGAAATTAAGGATCTCCATGGCCCGAGTTCCCTCGGCCACCCTCCACATTATGTTCTCCCCCTCTGTCCTTCCTTTACCTCCTGGCTGAATCGAGTGCCATAGCGAGAATTCCTAGAGCCGGCTGTCCCAAGACAGTGTGCAGAGAGCAAGAGATGCCTGGGTGGCGGCAGCAGGCCTTAGAAGCAGTGGGTATTGGGCAGGAAACCTGCCATGCCTCCAGACGCAAGGCTGATGCCAGAAACCCACAGCTTGTCCTGTAGCTCCGCAGTGTGCTTCTGGCGCATGCGCAATCACCCCACCCCACCCTCGGCTCCAATTGAAGTCGAAGCAGGCGCCTTAACCCATTACCAAGTATCTGGATCTTTAGTCCACCCTGCTTCTTCAACGTTTCGGCTCCCCTACGTGGCACCAGCTTCCAACACCATACTTTCCTCAGCCCATTCTTCTTTCGTCAATCCGTCTCCCATTCTTCTTAACCCACTCTTCCATCGCCAAGTCTGACTACCTTTATTCTGCCTGTTACCTTGGTGATCTAAACTTCAATTCTTGGCCTTCAGGGTCTGCAGCCCTACCGGGCCTCTTACTCCTCCCCTGTTGTTTCTGATATTACAAATTGTAAAAGAAAAGGGAGAAGAAGAAAGGAAAAACAAAAAAAAAAACAAACTTGCAAAAACCGAAGAAAGAGTCAGCCGGGCTCAATGACTCATGCCTGTAATCCCAGCTTCTTAGGAAGCTAAAGCAGGAAAATCAAAATTTCAAGGCCCCCTCAGCAATCTTTAACAAGACTTTGTCTCAAAATTTAAAAAAAAAAAAAAAGGACTGGGGATGTAACTCAGAGGTAGAGCGCCCCTGGTACCTGAAAAAAGAAAAAAAAGAAAGAAAGAAAGAAGAGAAAAAGGGAAAGTGTGCATTAGTCATAGAGCACTGACCTAGCATACACAAGGCCTTAGGTTCACTCCCTAGCACTGCAAATAGAAAAACAAAGAAGACAATTGATGTTTCAGTGTTAATTCTGTTGTTTCCCCCCACCCTTTATCTTTTTTGTGGTGCTAGAGATCTGATTGAGAACCATGTGTATGCCAAGAACAAGCTGTACCACTGAGTCAGAGCCCTTACTCTAATATTTGTTTCTGTTATCTTTATGAATGTACATCATGTCCATAAATCCTTGTGAAGTTTATACAATCTATAAACAATTTGGGAAACAACAAAGAAGAAATGTCTAAATATTTCTGGCTTTGTAATATGTTTTCTAAGGAATAAGCTTTTTTATATTGAATGCTTCAATATTATTCTGTTTTATAAATTAAATCATGGTGGGCTGGGGATGTGGCTCAAGCGGTAGCGCGCTTGCCTGGCATGCGTGCGATCCGGGTTCGATTCTCAACACCACATACAAACAAAGATGTTGTGTCCGCTGATAACTAAAAAATAAATATTAAAAAAAAATTCTCTCTCTCCCTCTTTCTCTCTCTCTCTCTCTTTAAAAAAAAAAAATTAATTAATTAAATGATGGTGATAATGTTGAAAACTAAGATTCCTGCAATAAAATGGACTAAGCATGCTTGTAATTCCAGCTAGTTGGGAGACTAAGATAGGAGGATCACAAATTCAAAGCTGGCCTTAGCAATTTAGGGAAACCCTGTTTTAAATTTGAATGGAGGGGGGGGCTGGGGATGTGGCTCAAGCGGTAGCATGCTTGCCTGGCATGCATGTGGCCTGGGTTCCATCCTCAGCACCACATACAAACAAAGATGTTGTGTCCAAAAGCCAAAAAATAAATATTAAAATTCTATATATAAGTAAATAAATAAATAAATAATTTGAAAGGGGGGGCGCTGGGGATTAGCTCAGTGGTAGATGGTCCCTAGGTTAAACAAAGAAGAGTTTGTGGGGGTGGGGATAAATTTTGAGCATGTCTTTTCACTGTGGCATTTTACAGATTTTTTTTCTATCTTATCAGCACACGTTTTATTGTGTAGATAGGTAGATAGATGGATGGATTAGTTGTGGATGAACCTTTATTCTTATTTATTTATTTTTATGTGATGCTGAGAATCGAACCCAGTGCCTCACATATGCTAGGCAAGTGCTCTACCACTGAGCCACAACTAGCCCCATGTTTTATTTTTTTAAAACAACAATGACCAAAAAAGAAGGAAAAAAGAGAGAGAGAGAGAGAGCTCTGGGAGCCAAGCTGGTGGCACACGCCTGTATTCCCTGCAATTCAGGAGCCTGAGGCAGGAGAATTACAAGTTTGAGGCCAGCCTCAGCAATTCAGTAAAACACTCTGTCAAATTCTCAAACTGAAAAAAAAAAAAAAAATTAAAGGCTGAGGAATGTAGCAAGGTGGTGAAGCACCACTGGATTCAATCCCCAGTACCCTCCACTGGCCAAATAAATAACCCAATAAATAAGGTCTGGGAATGTAGATCAGTGGTAGAGCAGGTGCCTAACATGTGAGAGGCCCTGGATTCCATCACACACACACACACACACACACACACACACACACACGGCTCCTGCACAAAAAAGATAGGAAAAAATAGTCTAATTTGTATAATTTCTTTCCTTTATTGGATTAACTTCTCACATATTGTATCCACAAAACATACATAAAAACTGATTATCTACTAGACCACAAATAAAGGGCTTTTTTTTTGGGGGGGGGGCTGTGCTGGGGGAGTGAGCCCAGAGCCTTGCGCATGCGCCATACCACTTAACAACCTTGGGCCCGGAAGCCTCCTAGTTATGAAAAATTGTACCGGTCACATTGTCTTAACAAACTCATACTTAGCGGTTCAAATGTTAAAAATAAAACTGAGCCGGGCAGGTGGCACATGCCTGTAATCCCAGTGACTCAGAATGCTGAGGCAGGAGGATCAGAGTTGAAAGCCAGCCTCAGCAATGGCGAAGCCTAAGCAACTCAGCAAGGCCCTGTCTCAAAATAAAATATTAAAAAGGGCTGGGGATGTGGCTCAGTAGTTAAGCCCCCCTAGGCTCAATACCTGGTAACAAACAAACTGAAAACAACATTTAATCTATTATCAATTCTGACTGCTTGAGTAGGAGGGAGAAGGCGGTTAGAACACCTGTGAATGAGGTCGTGCGCAAACCTCATGTGACGTCACAGAGCTCCCGGTAGGAAAAGAGTCATTTCCATCTAAGCCATCCTAAGGGGAGTTGCCTCTGGGCCTCCCTGGCACCGGTGGGTGGGCCTGCTCACCAAAAGATCTCACCGCGGCCATGAGCGGTAAAGAATGTTTCAAGTGTGGACGGTCTGGCCACTGGGCCCGGGAGTGCCCTAAAGGAGGAGCTCGAGGGCGAGGACCTAGAGGCCGTGGCAGAGGTCCTCAGTGCAGTTCCACCACCCAATCTGACATCTGTTACCGCTGTGGTGAGACTGGTCATCATGTCAAAAACTGTGACCTTCACCAGAACATCTGCTACAACTGCGGGAGAAGTGGCCACATCGCCAAAGACTGTATGGATCCTAAAAGAGACAGAGAACAGTGCTGTTACATCTGCGGCAGACCAGGCCATTTAGCTCGTGATTGTGACCATCAGGAAGAACAGAAATGCTACTCTTGCGGTGAATTCGGGCACATCCAGAAAGACTGTACCCAAGTCAAATGCTACCGATGTGGCGAGACCGGCCATGTAGCAGTGAACTGTAGTAAGGCAAGCGAAGTGAACTGCTACCGCTGTGGCGAATCTGGACATCTAGCCAGGGAATGCCCCATTGAGGCTACTGCTTAGATCACTCCCCTACCCCCCTCTTCTTGGCTGATTAGTTGTATTTTCGCTAAATTCTCTTCATTGACCAAAAGATTGATATGGAAGCTATTCCTAGGCCAGCAAACTTTATTTACCACGTTAAAGGAGGAAAGGGCTGGGAGGAAAAAGTAAAAAAAAAAAAAAAAAAAAATTATTGTAATTAATGTGCTGTTTCTGTACCACCCAGGAATCCAGATGTTGAATAGTCATTCTGAGCACTAGGCAATTTCTTGGTTCTTTGGGTGTATTTTGATTTCCACACTTAGAAGATACTAGTAAACAAGTCGGAATGAGTGTAGGAACCCAGCCCTTGAGTCTTATCACCATGGAAACGGATTAAAATATATAGAGTGTCCAATGGAGGTAAATTTCCATAGAGAAAAAGAACACCAAGTAAGAGGATTGAAAGCCTGTATATGTGGAGGGGGGAAGACAATGTAGTTCTCTTTTAAATTCACAAGGTCATCCTGAGGAGATAACATTTCCTCAGAGATCCACGGAGCAAATAAAGTTGATTTTGGAAATGTTTGTGATCTTGTTGGTTTTATTATGTTGATGACTTTAAATTATTTTACCTCATTAGCTTTTAAATAAAAGACATGGCGTTTAATAAAAATAAATTAGAAAAAGCTTTGAGAAAGAGAGTACTCAGAAAAACAAAAACAGCATTTCCCATGTGTCAGAAAACAAGTATTAAAATTAAACACAGTTTGAGGCTTAGTAATTTCAAAAATACTCTTCACGGTAATGAAATTTAAGTTTTTGAAAAAAATCTATTTTTACATCTATAAAAATGTTGAGTTATGGGGTGGGGGTGTAGCTTAGTAGTAGAGCACTTGGCTAGCACGGGCAAGGATCTGGGTAATGTGGGAGATAGGGTGGAGTTAATTATTGTGTCAGGAGAAAACAGAAGTTGTAATGGGAAATGGTTTAGAAAATAACAATAATGGCAATACTATGTATCAAATTTGGAATATGAGGCAGGAGAATTACAGCAGGTAGACTAGCATAGGAGGTACAATTTTTGTCCTATAAACTCAAATGATCAAAAAGTGTAACTTAAAAAAAATGTAATTTATAACAGACCACATTCTGTTATGAATCTTCATAAGCTTTGCCATGTAATCTTTCATTCCCATCTGAGAGACTCTTTTATTTCAGCTGAGTTCCTTTCCACTTCTGTAACTCTCTTGAACTCCTAGAAATTGATTTTGTCACTCTCTGTGCTGTCTCAAGAAAATAAACTCAGGCACAGTTTCAGCCCCTAAATGGAACAATCACAGTCTAATCCACCAAAACACAACGTGAAACTCCAACATTAGACTGTGCCAAACAAATTCCTTGGTCTCAGCACAGTCCTTGACTCTATTTAGTATTTAGGGAAGGAGGAAAAAAGAATTCTGTATCCATGCTCCCCACCATGCCCACCAGTGCTGAGGGATAAAATCCAGGGCCTCACAATGCTAAACACAACTCTACCAGTAAGCTATTCCAGGATTCTGAACTTGAGCCCCTCAAAACCATCTGGAATTTCATTTCCCATGTGTCAGGAGTTTGGCCCAGAATTGGAGGAGGAAAAGAAACTGAGTCCCTTTATTAAGGAAACAATGTTTAAGTCTTCTCCATTTCTACTTTCTAGGAAATCTTTTCCAGTTCTAGGGAAAGAGAAGCCTTATTTTGACTCATCAGTATCCCTATACCAGAAGACATAAAATGACAGCCCTCTTACTGAATCAGATTCACCAATGAGTTTAGTTTGACCTATACATTGTTAAACAATATTTCTGAATTAGATGTAACATCTAAAAAGTGAAACGCTTTTTTTGCCCTTCATTTGGGCAAAAGGAGAAAAATACCCAAGAACTAGCTGACAAAGATTTTTTTCTTAATCCAGGTCTTTTGGGTTGTCTTTTTAACCAGGGCTGGAATATATATTAGAGGTAGAGAGTTTGCATAGCAAGTGCTAGGCCCTGGATTCAATCCCCAGTACTACATGGGCACTCCTTCAGCATCCTGAATGTACCAAACAGTGGACTGGCAGCTGGCCTGGGATCAGAGGAGCCTTCCAGAATGCCTTAACATCTCTTTCTCTTTCTTTTTTTTTTTTCTACAGGAGTTGTAACCCAGGAGCACTTTACCACTGAAATACATTCCCAGACCTTTTTATTTTTTATTTTGAAATAGGGTCTTGCTAAATTTCTTAGGGCCTTGATAAATTGCTGAAGCTGGCCTTGAATTTCCAATCCTCCTCAGCCTCCCTTTAAAAAATCTTTTTACTTGTAGATGGACACAATACCTTTAATTAATTAATTAATTAATTTTTATGTGGTGCTGATAATCAAACCCAGTGCCTCATATGTGCTAGGAAAGGGCTTTACCACTGAGCTACAACGCCAGCCCCATCTTAGCATCTTTTGATCATATACTCTACCACTGAGCTATAGGAGTTACACTTGTTTTCTTTTCTGTTCTAGGTTTTTGTTTTTGTTTTGAGATGGATTTCTCCATATTGTTCAGGCTGGCCTGGAATTCCCCATCCTCCTGCCTAAACCTCCCCTGTAGCTGGGATTACAGGCATTCAAGAAAAAAGAAGCCTTTGTTTTGCTCTTCCTGCCTCTTCTCACCTCTTTGTGTGCTGTTTTTAGATAGTCAAGATGGTTAGTTTTTAGCCATATTATAGCAATCACTAAAACACTAAAAGAACAGAAACATGGGGCTGGGGATGTGGCTCAACCCGCAATGTGCTCGCCTGGCATGTGTGCGGCCCTGGTTCGATCCTCAGCACCACATACAAACAAAGATGTTGTGTCCGCCGAAAACTAAAAAATAAATATTAAAATTCTCTCTCTCTCTTAAAGATGTTGTGTCCACCGAAAAGTAAATCTCTCTTTAAAAAAAAAAAAAAACACGACAGAAATATCAGCCAGCAACCTGGGAAACCCCAGGGCTTTAAGTGTGCTGAGAGCTATTTCATGAGGTGAAAATCTATTGTAACTAAACAAATGATGTCATCATTAATTGTAAACTGATTTGTAAGGTCACATTTACATAATAATGTCAGTTGACTCCCACCAAGGAAATAAGTGAATTAGCAGACAAAAACACAACTGATAAATAAAAAGAAACTTGCTTCCTTGAAAAAAAATGTAAAATAAAAAAAATTAAGGCAGGTGACATTGTTTAAAGAGGACAAAGCAAAACACAAATTAGGAATATGGAAATGTATATGAAAAAAGCCAGAGCCAAAGAGAAGATATTTTAAAATTGCATATATTTCATACAGACTTGGATATACTCCCCTGCTGTACTGTGAGACATTAGGCAAGCCTCAATTCTTGTGAGACTAATTTCTCATCTGTAAAATAAGCAATAATGCCTGGAAAAGTCATTATGAGGTTGGAGATGAAGCTCAGTGGTAGAGGGATCACTCAGCATGAGTTAGGTCTTGTATTTAATCCCCAGCACCATACACACACACACACACACACACACACACACACAAAGAGGCAGAGAGAGAGAGAGAGAGAGAGAGAGAGAGACAGAGAGAGACAGAGACACACACAGAGAGAGAGAGAGAGAGAGAGAGAGAGAGAGAGAGAGAGAGAGAGAATTACTTGAGATTTTACATTTCAGTTGCTTTACACAATATGAAGTACGAGGTAAACTTTAAATTCCTTGGGGCAGGGCTGGGGTTGTAGTTCAGCGGTAGAGTGCTTGCTTAGCATGTGTGAGGCACTGGGTTCACCACATGCAAACATAGTAAAAGATCCATTGACAACTAAAAACAATTTTTTTCCCCTTGGGGCAATGAATTGTGAGAAGACAAATATGTAGGGAAACTGGTGATAGATAAGGTCCAGTTTTAGTAAAATCTGTTATGTGTATTGCTCTGATGCCATCTCCAGGTTAAAAGTCTAGAGTTAAGGTGATTAAATTCTGTCCTTCCTGGTAGAGAAGGGAGTGTGGACACCTTTACAAACTTACGTTTTCCCTGTAGGTAAAAAGGGGAGGGTAGGCAGAGAGTAGGGTTTTTGTTTGTTTGTTTGTTTGTTTGTTTGGGTGGTGTTGGGGATGGAACTCAGGGCCTCAAGCATGCTAAGCAACATTCTAGCACCAGAGCTTTTGTTTGTTTGTTGTTTGTGTTTTTCTGCAGTGCTAGGGTTAAAACTCAAAACCTTGCTCAGCTAGTCTCTGCCATTTGGTCACACCTTTAGCCCTCAGAGAGCTTTTCTTTCATTTGTTTCTTTCTTTTCTCTTTTAAAAAAATCTGTTTAGTTGTAGATGGACACAATACCTTTATTTGTTTATTTATGTGGTGCTGAGAATCAAACCCAGTGCCTCACACATGCTAGGCAAGTGCTCTACCACAGAGCCACAACCCCAGCCCCTCATTTGTTTCTTCTCAATGCCTTTGGCTCAAAATAATACCTACGCCATAGTGACATATTTTGGGATGGCATATTCTGCTACCCTTCATATTTAACTATGAAGGCAGAGATTACTTTACATGTTTACAACAGAAGGAATATGTTGCAGGGAACTGGCATTCCAAAGGGAATGCCACAGATTTACAAGAGCAGGATTCTACAATAATGCCTGGGTTGAAGAGACGGAAGTAATAGACAATGTCACTGGATCTTAGACGTCATCAAATATAAGCTAGAACTGTAGCAGGCCTATCTAGCTGGAGCCACAGAGAAAATGGAGCCAACTGCCAGATAGGCTATCTGAAGTAGAAAGAGAAGAATCCTGCTCTGGCTTCTATCTTCCAATCGATTATGGAAGCTTTTTTCCCAATAGGCTGGAAGAAAGGGGAAGTGGAAGAATGGTTTTGAATGCCAGTGGTAGCACAGATTCTAAAAAGCTACACTGCATGTCAAAGGTGAGAGTGAAACAGTACTAAAATATCCTTCCCCCTTATAATTTGTAAGCTTCCTGCTCCATTTGAAATGCAGATGACCCAAAGCACCAGGACATAATTTTTACAGTAGAGTAGAAGTTAGACTGTATGTAATTAAATTGGAAGACCCAATTTTGTGAGACACTGTCTTAAAAATTAAAAAACAAAAAGAACAGTCTATAGTGGCACATGCCTGTGACCCCAGTGACTCAGGAGGGAGGCTGAGGCAGGAGGATCACAAGTTCAAGTCTAGCCTCAGCAACTTAGGGAGGCTCTGAGCAACTTAACAAGACACAAGACAGTCTCAAATTTAAAAATAAAAAGGGTCGGGGATGTTGCTCAGTGGTTAAGTAATGCCCCTGGGTTCAATCCTGGTACCAAAAAAAAAAAAAAAAAAACAGCTCCAATATTGGTGTCCTGATGGGGGGAGCAGCAAACTGTAAAGATTGCATTTCTTTACTTCCTTGGGGAAGAATGAATGAAGCTTTTACATCTTTTTTTTTTTTAAAGAGAGAGTTTCTTAATATTTATTTTTTAGTTTTCAGCAGACACAACATCTTTGTTGGTATGTGGTGCTGAGGATCGAACCCGGGCCGCACGCATGCCAGGCTAGCACGCTACTGCTTGAGCCACATCCCTAGCCTTACATCTTTTTTTTAAGAGAGAGTGAGAGAGGGAGAGAGAGAATTTTTTAATATTTATTTTCTAGTTCTCGGCGGACACAACATCTTTGTTGGTATGTGGTGCTGAGGATCGAACCCGGGCCGCACGCATGCCAGGCGAGCGCACTACCGCTTGAGCCACATCCCCAGCCCCCATCTTAATAATTTTTTGCCCCTTCATTTGGGCAAAAGGAGAAAACTATCCAAGAGATAGCTGACAAAGACTTTTTTCTTAATCCAGGGTTGTCTTTTTAACTAGACCACACCTTTGGACTCTGTTCCTGTCCCTCTTAGCACAGTTTTAACAAGAATCCTGTTGGGTCAGTTTGGCAAGATCTTTCCAGCTTCCATATCTTATCACTCCTGGCTTGCCTTCAGCAAATACACTGACAAATCAGTTTAGCCTGAATCCCCCTTACCTCTAATATTTCATCTTAGTAAAATTACCCATCCCTACCTTGCTCTTTGACTATAAATTCCCTCTTGTCCTTATTATATTCAGAATGGAGCCCAGTTCCATACTGAGGTCACTTTCCTCATATTGTAATAGTTTCTGAAGAAAATTTGCCTTTACCCTTTTAACTTGTGTGCAGCTCTGATTTTCTTTGACACCGTTCTTAAGGCAAGCCAAATAATTCTGCCTGGCAGTTCTTGCAGAAAAACTTGCCCCAACCTCCCCCCACCTTTTTTTTTGTGTGTGTGTGTGTGTGTGTGTGTGTGTGTGTCTGTGTGTGTATGTGCTGGGGATTGAACCCAAGACATTTTTTTATACCACTGAGCTATATCCCTGGTCTTTTTTATTTTTTTAATTTTCAGACAGTGTCTTCCTAATTCTCTGAGGATCTTGTTAAATTGCTGAGACTGGCCCCAAATTTTGATTGTGTGTGTGTGTGTGTGTGTGTGTGTGTGTGTGTGTATTGAACCCAGGGGCACTTACCCACTGAGCCACATCCCCAGCCCTTTTTATATTTTATTTAGAGACAGGGTCTTACTGAGTTGCATTAGGCCTCAGTAAATTGCTGAGGCTGTCTTTGAACCTATGGTCCTCCTGCTTCAGCCTCCTGAGATGCTGGGATTATAGGCATGTACCACCATGCCCTGCTTCAGTTTTGATTTTACTGCCTCAGCCTCCCCTCCCCAGTCTCAGATTACAGGCCTATGCCCAACTAGTGTTTTTTTGTTGTTGTTGTTTGTTTAAGTTGTAGATGAACACAATATCTTTATTTTACTTATTTATTTTTATTTTTATATGGTGATGAGAATCTAACCCAGTGCTTCACATATGCAAGACAAGTGGTCTGCCACTGAATTATAACCACTGCCCCAACTAGTGTTTTGGTTTTTTTTTTTTTTTTGGCGGGGGGGATACCAGGGATTGAACTCAGGGGCACTCGATCACTGAGTCACATCCCCAGCCATATTTTGTATTTTATTTAGAGACAGGGTCTTACTGAGTTTCTTAGTGCCTTGCTGTTGCTAAGGCTGGATTTGAACTCGCAATCCTCCTGACTCAACCTCCCAAGCCGCTGGGATTATAGGCATGCACCACCATGCATGGCCCAGATAGTGTTTTTTTTGTTTTGTTTTGTTTTGTTTTGTTTTTTTTAAAGAGAGAGTGAGAGAGGAGAGAGAGAGAGAGATAATTTTTTTTTTTTAATATTTATGTTTTAGTTCTCGGAGGACACAACATCTTTGTTGGCATGTGGCGCTGAGGATCGAACCCGGGCCGCACGCATGCCAGGCGAGCGCGCTACCGCTTGAGCCACATCCCCAGCCCCCAGATAGTGTTTTTAATAATAAAAGGATTATGTGCATAGGGTCAGAAAATTCTAAAAGAATAGCAGGAAGCCAAGTGCACACCTGTAATCCCAGCTGCTCCAGAAGTTGAGGCAGGAGGATTGTGAGTTGAGGCTCTAAGCAACTTAGTGAGACCCTATCTCTAAATGAAATATAAAAAAGGACTGGGGATGTGGCCAGTGGTTAAGCACCCCTGGGTTTAATTCCCAGTACCAAAAAATAGATAAACAAATAACAGGTGATGGTACTGGGCATGGCAAAAAAAAAAAAAAAAAAAAAAACTTTCCAATTTCTTTGCCTCTTCATTTTCAAAGGCTCTTATGTTACCTCAAATTTACATCAAAAAATTAACATGTTTCTTTGCTAATATGTATTTTATTATAGAAGACTTGGCCATAAATCTAGCAAAGAGTGAGGAAAAGAAAATTTTTTCCCCTATTAAAGGTAAAAAAGAAAAGTTTCCTGTTACCATCCTACACCCTCTTTTCCTCCTCAAAGGTAAAGGAACTCCTAACACTTTCCCGTGTATTCTTATTTATTTATTTATTTATTTTTAAGTTGTTGATGGACACATACCTTTATTTTATTTATTTATTTTGATGTGGTGCTAAGGATTGAACCCAGTGCCTCACATATGCTAGGCAAGCAGTCCACCACTGAGCCACAAACCCAGTCCCTCTTGTGTATTCTTCCAGAGAGATTTTTATGCATATACTAACCTATGTGTACCACATAGTATTGATGGGGTTCAGGGTACAGTACCCCAAGATTTGGCACCTTAGCATATTGAATACTTTAAGCTGAAGGAATTTGGGAAAATGGAGGAAACAAGAATTTCACAATGGGACTGGGGTTGTGGCTCAGTGGTAAAGCTCTTGCCCAGCATGTGTGAGGCATTGGGTCCAGTTCTAAGCACCACATTTAAAAAATAAATAAATAAAGGGCCACCAACAACTAATAAAATATTTAAAAAAAAAAAAAAAAGAATTTCACAATGACTTTCACTTTGCCTTTCTCCCCTGAAGCAGATAGTAAAACCTAGAAAGGATTTTTCTCACTTTTCCCTGAGGCAAGTCATGAAAGCCTCAGCTTCAGTATTCTCCTTATACATGGAGGGAAGGAACATCCTTATCTCTGGAGACAAAAAAGAATCTGAACAAACAAGCCCAGTTTATTACCATTAGATCATACTTGTGTTTCTCTGTGACTATTTTTTATCAAACTTACTACTATAATACACAAATACTCAGGTTTAATCATTTCTCTGGATGTTCTTTTCTTTATTAAACTTCCTATGTCACATAAAATTTATGTAAATTTGTATGCTTTTCTCAGGTTAATCTGACTTTTTTTTTTTTTTTAAGGCAGGTCCTCATGTGTGCTAGTCAAGCCTTTGACTACTTTGTTACACCCCAGGCTCTTAATCTGGGTTTTGTTCATGAACCTAAGATAATAGAAATATCTTGAAAACTCTGGAGCACACCACAGTCTGAAAATTCTTCTTCTGTATCAAGATGATAGGAAAAAAACTAGTGACAATTTTTCACTGAATGGAAACCCTGTGCTCCTGGAAAACAAAATGATTGAGAACTCAACACCCCTGTCCTTTTGTGTTCTGAGGAATGGATAACCACAAAGGATCACCTTGTCCCCCTTATATTCCTCTCTATTCTTCTTTATAGCTTAGATAAAATTTGCTGTCCTCTCTTCACCATGGCTCCCTTGTTTACTTGCCTCTATAAAACTACTGCCCCCTTCCTTTTCTTTGAAACAATCTTCTACAGAACTATTTTCCTTATTGCAATACCCTGAATATTGTCTAGTCCATTTTGCCTTTTATACTAATAATTGAGCAATTCTGTTTTCTTCCTATAAGCAAAAAGACACCCTAACCCCAACATTAGGTCAAATTCTTTGTGTAACTTTTAGCTTTTTCTGTTTTCTCACTTTGAAATACAAAAATGAGGCACTAGAGAATCCTTCAATTTTCTGACCAGGACTTCTACATCCCTAAAAATGTCTTCCCCACTCCTTTGTTTGTTTGTTTTAGTTTTGGTACCTGGGATCGAACCCAGGGGTGCTTAACCACTGAGCAACATCCCTAGCCTTTTATTTTTAATTTTGAGGCAGGGTCTCACTGAGTTGCTGAGGCTAGTCTTGAACTTGCCATCCTCCTACCTCAGCCTCCCTAATTTCTAGGATTACAGGTGTGCACCACTGTACCCATTTTTTTTTCCTTTTACAGTCCTGGGGATTGAACCTAGGGCCTTCTACATTGTAAACAAGTGCTCTACCACTGAGCTACATCCTCAGCCCTAATTACCGCCATTTTGTTTTTTAAATTATTCTTATTTTTTATTTATTTCTTTATTTTCATTTTTGGTACTAGGAATTGAACCCAGGGGTGTTCGACCACTCTGTTATGTCCCCAGCATTTTTCAAAAATTTTTGAGACAGGATCTTGCTAAATTGCCCAGCTGGCCTCAAACTTGTGATCCTCCTGCCTCTGCCTCCCCAGTCAGCATTATCGCCATTTTCAAAAGGTTTTTTTTCTCTTAAAATTTATTTTCCTCGTCTCCCCCCCACACCCGGCTTTAGTATTATTCCCATAGTCCCCAGATCCAGTCCTTCCATGTTCTCTTGTTCCATCATTTTTTTCCTCTCCTTACTGGCAATGATAAAGGCTATGTATGTAGAGCAATTGGAAGAGCACAGGGCTTGGAGTTATAATGTAAGTTCCAGCACTGGCGCCATGACAAATGAAAAGGACTGCATTAAGCAGAACAGGAATTGCCAAGTTTCTCTCTAATGGCAGCAGAGCACCAATAAGACTCTCATGCCAAGAGCATTGAGTGGTCTCATAGTTTCTACCTTTGACTCCAAACAGTCTACTCTTGGCACAATTACCAGAGTGATCCAGTTAAAGACAAGATTATGGTTTTACTCCTTTCCTGAATCTCTGTAATTATGTCCCTTTTCACTGTGAATAAAAGCCAATTTTTACCATGGGCTACAAGGTCATATATGAACTGATTTTCTCACTCTAATTCTCTGCTATCATCATCTAACATTCTAACCCCCTCTTCTCATTACAGGGACACAGACCTTCTTACTGATTCTTCTAACATACCTCAGGGACTTATTCTTGTTGTTTCTACCTAACTTTTTTTTTGTTTTTTTCCTGTATGAGGAATTGAGCCCAAGGGCACTTTACCACTGAGCCACATCCCCAACCCTTTTTATTTTGAGACAGGGTCTTCCTGAGTTGCTTAGGGCCTCACTAAATTGCTGAGGCTGGCTTTGAATTTGCAATCCCCCTGCCCAAGCCTCCCAAAATGCTGGGATTACAGGCATCATCATGCCTGGTTGTTTTTAAATTACTGAAGCTGGCCTTGAATTTGTGATCCTCTTGTCTCAACCTTCTGAGGAGCTGGGATTACAGACATGTGACACCACGTCCTTCTATGAGCATTTTTTCCTCCAAATAATCATGTTCCCTCATTTTCTTCAAGTTTCTTCTCAAGTGTTACTTCCATAAAGAGAATGGTTCTATAAAAGAAATGTCCACACTACATTGCAACAAACTGTATATTCCTGCTAATCTCTTCAGTGTTTTCCTCCATTAGACTACAAGATTCATGTGGGCAGAAGATACTGTCTACTTTTATTTATATGGCAAGTACTCAATAAATATCGGTTGAGTAAATGAATGTAATAGGAGATTAGCATTATATTGTCTGTTCTTGAAATACCTTAGTTCACCTCAAGAGTTACATTTTAGGGCTGGAATATAGCTCAGTTGGTAGAGTCCTTCCCTTGCATGCACAAGGTCCCAGCACCACAAACAAACAAACAAACAAACAAACAAAAAGTTACCTTTTAAAACTGGTGTGGTAGTACATGCCTGTAATCCCAGAAATTTGGGATGTTGAGGCAGGGGGATTATAACAGTGGTTCACTTCATGCTTTGAATATAGCCCTTGATGCTGTGCCACTGAGGTTTATTTTAAAATGGATTTGTTTTTTCCTCTTCTCCCTCTCCAAATTAGCAAGTAAATTTTGACCCCCCAACCCCCACCCCAACCCCTGTCAGGGCACACCTGGAATCCTCATGGGTAGAATCACAGCCTCTGGGACAGCAATCCCCTGTGGTTCTCCTTTGCTAGCAAAACAACAAAACTAACTTTTCCTTTTTCTTAAAACTGTGTCCTCACTATTGCATTGGCATCTGGGTCAAGGACCTAGGTTTGGTAACAGGATCAGAAATTGGAGGCCAGCCTCAGCAATTTAGCAAGGATCTGTTTCAAAATAAAATAAAAATGAAAATAAAAATAAAGATCTGGGATGTGACTCACAGATCAAGCACCCCTGGGTTCAATTCCAGTACCATAAAAAAAAAAAAAAAGTTGCCTTTCAAAGATAACTTAGGGCTTAGTGTGGGGTAGCTCTGTACAGCAAGTGCTTAGTATGCACAAGGTGCTGTGTTCCATTCCCAGGATCAGGAAAAAAAAGAAAAGAAAAGAAAAAGAAAATTGCCTTGTTTTTCCTGGAATAAGAGGAAGTGTGTACTCTGCCTTGATTTTCAGCAACCAAAAAGAAGGGACTGGATACTCTCAAAGAAACCCAGAGCTGGACACTAGTTAGAGTGGTAAAGATGGATTTTATTCAGAAACTATTGCAATAGAAGAAAAGAGACCTCAGTATGGAACTGGGCTCAATTCCAAAAACTGCAAAGATAGCTTGAGATTTGTAGGCAAGGAACAGAGTGTATATGTGTGTGTATGTGTGTGTTTTGTGGGAGTATTGATGGAAAATTACTGAGAGAAGACATCAAAGGCAGGGGAGATTCTTGCTAGAATTCTTGCTGATGGCTGATTAGATATCAAGGGTGGGGGGGGGGTCTGAGGAATGTGATAAGATATCAAGTGACCAGTTATCAAGGGTGGAGGATTCTCTCTAAATTGACATAGTTGGATTCTTGCTAAAGCTGGACAATGCAGGTCTCCATGAGGCCAAGGATCTTTGTTTTTCCAAAGTTTATTCAGGCTCCGGAAACTTCTCTTAAGTCCTTCTGTGTGCACTTCCTTGTAAAATCCAGTTTTAGCAATTCTGTTAAGTCAGTTTAGCAAGACCTCTCCACCCCTGAGTACATACACATGTACTCACTAGCTGATCACTCTTGATATCTGAATAGGTTCTTCATCTTCCATTATCCTTCAGATGATGTCTGATCACTGTGTCCTCTTTTCAGCAAGTATGTTAGGTCAAGATTCCACCTTAACCCTAATGTTTCCTTTTGGTAATTTTCTATCCCCTGACTCCCACCCTGCTCTTTATCTAAAAATCTCACTGCCCATGCTTTATTCAGAATTAAGCCCAAACTCTCTTCTCCACTGTGCCATGCTGTTACAATCCAATCAGTGGTGCCTATACTTGAATAAAGTTTTCTCTCCCTTTCCTGGTTTTTTTTTTTTTTTTGGATAGGGGATTGAACTCAAGGCCACTGTACCATGAGCTATATCTGAGCTATATCCCCAGCTCTTCTCTTTTCTTTCTTTCTTTTTTTTTTAAATTTTGAGACAGAGTCTCACTAAGTTACTTAGAGCCTCATTAAATTGCTGAGGCTGGCCTTGAACTTGGGATTCTCCTGCTTGTGCCTCCCAAACTGCTAGGACAACTGGCCTGCACCACCATGCCTGGCTGAACTCAGGGCCTTGCACATGCTAGGCAAGCACTCTACCACTGACTGACCTACATCTCCAGCCTTTCCTTAAATTTTATTTTGAGACAGGGTCTCACTGTATTGTCTAGACTGGCCTAAAATTTGTAATTTTCCTGCCTTAATTTCCTGAGTCACTGGGATTATAGGTGTGTGCCACCACCCCCAGCCTAGATCATTTACTTGTAATTCATATAAGGGTGAACTGAAAGTTTTAAAGAGAAGGTAGTAATGATTTGTTGACAATAGGACTGAGTACTTATTTATTTGTTTATTTTTATTATCAGGGATTGAACCAGGGCACTCAATCATTGAGCCACATCCCCAGCCCTATTTTGTATTTTATTTAAAGACAGGGTCTCACTGAATTGCCTAGTGCCTTGCCTTTGCTGAGGCTGGCTTTGAACTTGCACAAGTCTTTGTTTGCCAACTATATCTGTTCTTTGCTCTTTCCATGGTGGTCCATGTTGTATAAACCACACACAATGATTGAGATGATAGACTCAGAAGTTATCTTTCCTAACACCATTGGGTGTTTTCAAAATTCATCTATGTGGATTAAACATTTGACTTTTCCCTTTTTTTGTGTAGTACTGAAGCAACCCAGAGCTTTGTGCATGCTATGCAAATGTTCTACCAGTGAGCTATTTCCCACATCCCAAATTTTCCCACCTGATTCTATTTATTTATGTGTTTATTTGTTTATTTATTGTGCCAGGGATTGATCCCAGGGGTGCTTAACCACTGAGCAACCTTCCCAGCCAGCCAGCTTTTTATTTTATTGTTTATTTTTTTGGTGGTGGGGGACGGATAATGGGGATTGAATCAGGGGCACTTTGACCACTGAGCCACATCCCAAGCCCATTTTTGTATTTTATTTAGAGACAGGGTCTCACTGAGTTGCTTAGCGCCTCGCTGTTTCTGAGGCTGGCTTTGAACTGGCGATCCTCCTTCCTCAGTCTCCCGAACAGCTGGGATTGCAGGCTTGCACCACAGCATTCAGCCCCATCTGATTCTTTTTTTTTTTTTTTTTTTTAAGAGAGAGAGAGAGAGAGAGAGAGAGAGAATTTTTAATATTCATTTTTTAGTTCTCAGCGGACACAACATCTTTGTTGGTATGTGGTGCTGAGGATCGAACCCGGGCCGCACGCATGCCAGGCGAGCGCGCCACCGCCGAGCCACATCTCCAGCCCCCCCCCATCTGATTCTTTATGAGACTGAAGCTTTATTTAGGCCATAAGATCTCTTTTATTAATTCCTTAGTAACCATCTTAAAGAAATTGTTTTCCTTCAAGGGAGGGTGAATAATCCCACTATTTGTATAGGGTCTCAAAGTAAGATCTGTGGTACACACCTAATATTTAGAAACTTCTTGGATTTCCTGAGATTTGGAAAAGAGGCTCATAGTTTAGGATATCTGTGAGTCAATCTATTCTCTAGGCCTTGTCTGAGAAATAAGCCTTGTTTTTGTTACCATCTCCCTAGATTTTAACTATAACCATCTGTAGGAGTAATAAAAATGCCTCTAGAAACTCTACTATTTGGGATCCATATTTTTAGACAATCTCACTGTGTTGCCCAGACTGCCCGCAAACTCCTGGACTCAAGTGGTCCTCCTGCCTCAGTCTTTAGAGTAGGTGATTTTACAGGCCCATGTGGTTACCTTGGAGTCCATTTTTTTTACTGGGTTATGAGGTGTGTTAGTCAGCCTTTTGTCACTGAGACCAAAATACCTGGCAAGAACAACTAAGAGGAAGAAAAGTTTATTTTGACCTCATGGTTTCAGAGGTTCAGGCTGCTCAGTTCCTGGCAGCTGGAAAACAATGAGAGAGAGAGAGAGAGAGAGAGAGAGAGAGAGAGAGAGAGAGAGAGAACGCACATGAGGAGCTAGGGAGAAGACATAACACCCAAAGGCACACCACCAGTGACGAGTGACTTACTTCCTCTAGCCATGCCAACCTGCCTACTGTTACCACCCAGTAGTCCATTTTAATTAGTAATCCAATCCACTGATGAAGTAACTTCTCCTGTAATCTAATCATTTCAACTCTAAACATTCTTTTTTTAAAAAAATATTTTATTTACATTTTTTAGTTTTCGGCAGACACAACATCTTTGTTTGTATGTGGTGCCGAGGATCGAACCCGGGCCGCACCCATGCCAGGCGAGCGTGCTACCGCTTGAGCCACATCCCCAGCCCCTCTAAACATTCTTATATTGCCTAACACAAACCATGAGTACATGTGTTTTCATGAATCCTCTGTTTAAATTTTTTAAAAAATCATGCAAAACCCCCAAAGCATCAACAGCAATCAATAAAAATATTAATGTTCATTTTCTCTGTTTTTTTTTTAAGCGGGGACGGGGGGCAAACACCAGGGATTAAACCCAGGGGTGTTTTATCTGAACCACAACTACAGCCTTTTATTTAAATTTTTATTTTGAGACAAGATCTCCCTAAGTTGCTGAGGATCTCACCAGGTTTCTGAGACTGGTCTCAACCTTGTAATCCTATGTCAAGCCTCCTAAATCACTGGAATTTCAGGTATGTGCCACTGCACCTGGCTCATTTTTTCTTTCTTTCTTTCTTTCTTTCTTTCTTTCTTTCTTTCTTTCTTTCTTTCTTTCTTTTTTTTTTTTTAATATTTTTTAGTTGCTGATAGATCTTCAATTTTTTTTTTAATACATGGTGCTGAGAATTGAACCCAGTGCCTCACACATACCAGGCACATGCGCTACCATTGAGCCCCAGCCCCAGCCCCTAATTTTTTCTTATGTAAGTTTAATTAAGAGTAATTAATTTGGCCACCTGGGCTGGTTTAACATTTGCCAAGGCTTCACATTTAAGATGTTGTGTTGGTACAAGTTTGAGGCCAACCTTGGCAACTAAATGAGACCCTGTCTCAAAATAAAAAATGAAAAGGGCTGGAGATGTGGTTCAGTGGTTAAGCACCCTTGGGTTCAATTCCCAGTAGCAAAAATAAAATAAAAAATAAAAATAAAGAAGGGCTGGGATGTGGCTCAGTGGTAGGGTGCCCCTGGGTTCAATCCCCAATGCCACACATAAAAAAAAAAAAAGTTCTTTTCTTTCCCTATTTCTTTTGTGCTGGTGATTGAACCCAAGGTCACTTGTGCTCTATCTACCTCTAAGCAATACCCTCAGCCCCCTGGGGGAAAGTCCTTCTAAATTGACTCAGCAGAATTCTTGCTAAAACTGGGTTAGGCAGGTCTAACAAGTACAGGGCCACAGTCCAGGCCTAGATAATGGTAGGGCTTAGAAGAACCTGACTAAAGTTTGCTGAAGGAGAGATTCTTTGCAAATGCTATTATACCTGTGCTTTCTTTCTCATCTAAGGTCTAACAGGGGTAGAGATTGACATGGAATGAGATAAGGGAGATGGGAACCCTGGGTGCCTAAATTTTGAAGACCCACTGGGATCCCTATTTTTCAAGAACTTAGGGCCCTCCCAAACCAGGGGGCAGCTACAAAGAGAGAGCACCCTTGGGGTGGATAGGGAGTCAGGAAGAGTCATGTAAGGGACCAGACATTTCTCTTCCAAGAAAACACACACTTCCTTAAGGGCTCAACATTTACAAGTCAGTCTGAAAAACAAGACTTGGAAACCAAGCAGCTAAATGAAGCCATTTCCTTCAAATTGAAACTTCCATGAAAGTTTTAGTAAAACATTTTTTGCCTGTCATTGACCTAATGTAGAATCCACAGGATGTTTTTCCAATGTTTTCCGTCTTCCTTCCAGTGTCGTTCTCCCCTACATACATAACAGGAAAAGACCAGCAGGGATGGACAAAATGGACCTCTTGCTCAAACATCTTTAACTTAATCCTCAGAGTCAATGGAAGCTGAATCACAGACACAGGTTAGAGGAAGGGAACATTTTGGTCTGCATCAGTTGGGGAAAAAAAGGAAACGTGAGCTTGGCGCGGTGGCACACACCTGTAATCCCAACAGCTCAGGAGGCTAAGGTAGGAGGATTGCCAGTCAAAGCCAGCCCCAACAAAAGCAAAGAGTTAAGCAACTCAGTGAGACCCTGTCTCTAACTCTAAATTATATATATATATATATATATATATATATTTACACACACACAAAAAAATAGGGCTGGCAATGTGGCTCAGGGTTGAGAGTACCCCTGAGTTCAATCCCCAGTACCCACCCCCAATAAAAAAAGAAAAAGAAAGAAAGAAAACATGTGCACCATTGAAGCACTGTCATGTTTTGATGTCCCTAAACCCACACATCATATCAAGACAGCCACTGAGAGAAAAGGCACTGAGTTTGCATGCAACTTCTGGGACTGGGGGTGTAGCTCAGTGGTAGAATGCTTTCCCAGCATGTGCAAAGCCCTGGTTTGATCCCCAGCAGTGGAAAAAAAGAAAAGAAACATAACTCTGCACTTCTGCTTGGAAAAACCATTGATGCCTTCACAGTGAGCTTTGGGATTCCAATTTGCCACTTGGAGAACCCCTAGCCTAAAGAAATGGAGCCAAGCCTGATGAGATGGTGCACACCTGTAATCCAAGGGACTCAGGAGAATGAGGCAAGAGGATCTCCAGATTGCAGCCAACCTCAGTAACTTAGTGAGACCCTCAGCAATTCAATGAGATCGTCTCAAAAAGAAATACAAACGACAGGGGATTAGCTCAGTGGTAGAACACTTGCCTAGCATGGGCAAGGCCCTGGGTTTGATCCCCAGCACTGAAAAAAGAAAAGAAAGAAATACATATGCAGTTTCTACTTTGAAAGATCACTGAGCTTTGGGGTCCCATCCTATTACTTGGAGAACCTCTGGCCTAAAGAAAGGGAACCGCGGGGCTATGGTTGTGGCTCAGCAGTAGAGTGCTCGCCTAGCATGTGCGAGGCCCTGGGTTCCATCCTCAGCGCCACATTAAAATAAATAAATAAATTATATATATATATATAAAATAAAGGTATTGTGTCCAACTACAACTAAAAAATAAATATATAAGAAAAGAAAAGAAAGGGAATTGCACCTCCCCTCCAAGCCCCAGAAGCTGCCCAATTCTTGCTGGCATGTTAATTGTCAAGGGCAATGTATGCTACATCACAGATACAAGTTTGAGGAAGAAAACATTTTGGCCTTCTGCATTAGCAGAGAAAGAAAACTCTTTTCAGAACCATTGAACTTGTGCCATGTTTTGAGGCCCCGAAGAACACATTTCAAATAACGAGCCAATGAGAGAAAGGATGCTCAGTTTACATGCAAGTGGTAGAGTGCTTGCCTAGCATGTGCAGAGCCCTGGTTTGATCCTCAGTGTTGGAAAAAAAAAGAAGAAAGAAAGAAAGATGTATGTAGCTTTGCTTGAGAAGGTCATTGAAAATTCCACGGTGAGCTTTGGGGTCCCAACCTGCTATTCAGAGAAACTCTGGCCTAAAGAAGGGTAGCCTCACCTCTGCCCTAAACCTCAGAAGGGGGTCCAACCCTTTTTTTTTTTTTCCCGTAGTACTGTAGATTGAATGCAAGGTTGCCCAACCACTGAGCCACATCCCCAGCGCTTTTTATCTTTATTTTGAGACAGGGCCTCTGGACTGGGGATATAGCTCAGTTGGTAGAGTGCTTGCCTTGAATGCACATGGCCCTGGGTTCAATCCCCATTGAGGGAGAGAGAGAGAGAGAGAGAGAGAACCTCACTGAATTGCTGAGGCTGGCTTTGAATTTGCAATCCTGCTTTAGCCTCTCCAGCCACTGGGATTACAGGCTTAGGCCACCATGCCCTATAGAAGAAGTGGCCTAAATCTTGCCAACGTGTACCTGAAGGTCAGCCACATCCTTGGCCTTCCTTGTCTATCCTGGAGAGGGGACACCAACTGCTTTCAAGGGCTACCTTCTCTGACTACCCAGAACTGAAATGGGCACAGCCAGGGCAGTGTCTGTAGCACAGGACTGCCCATGAGCCCCTGAGATGGGCACTTTTGGGTTCCTACTGCCTCATGGCTTACTTCAGCCTGGGGTTAGCCTGAGTTGGAATTGCCTCCCTGTTGTAGGGACAAAGGAGGCAAGGCACCAAAGATAGCAGGAAACAGTTTTATTTGGCTGCAGCCAGGTTCAGAGGGCAGAGCTTTTGCTGTAATCAATGAATCCCCTGAACCCCGATTTCAGGCAGTTTCAGAATTTTATACCCAGCATGTGAGGGGAGGGGCTCAGAAGTTCACAGTCTGCAGAAGTTCACATAAAAGCAGCTTTTTCTTTCACTGTTTTGGACAAGTTAGCCCTTCAAGGACACAACACCTGAGAAGGAGAGAGCTCCTTCTCCCCTTTATTCCTCTCCCTGCCATCTGTTACCATAGAGCCCAATTGTAACTTATCTTAAAAATGTAGACATCTCTGTGAAGCCCAGCTCAAGGCCAGAGGCCTTGTTGGCACATTTCTACAAACCACTATACTGGATACGTTTGTGAAAAACTAGTAAGGGGTGTCCAGCACCTGGAATGCTGGTATCTTCTTGGCCAGTGGCCAAGTAAAACAGGGTGACATGAAAATAGGAAGTTTATCTACATTGAACTCTTTTGCAGAGACTCTTTTGCTGACAGTCCTAAAATCAGTCTGGGTGAATATTTCTGCAGAGGCCCAGTTAAGACTTTTCAGTGGAGAAAGGGGGTGCCACTTTATCCCTACTAGGGTACAAGGCTCCAAGTGGTGGTGGGGGGCCCGATTGTCTTGTTCACTGTAATGTTCCCAATAAGGCAGCCACTATTGGTTGAACAATGAAGCTGCCGGGAGACTCAGTGGTTCTTGGGTGGGGTGGTCAGGTTTGAGTCTCAGCTCATACACCTGGCCTCTTCCCTGCTATGTGCATGTATGCAGGCATGCACGTGTCTGGTCCTCCCCCAGGAGGACTCTGGAGCTCCTGAGTGTGGGGGCTACAGACTGGTTGTAGCTCACACCCCAACTGTTCTCTCCTAGGTGACTGGCTCTCCATTTCACAATTTCCTCACTGCCCAGGAAGGATCTCCCCTGAGGGGGTAAGTGACCATCCCTCATGTACCCCAGGCTCCCCCTGTCTCAGCTCTGTGCCACCTAGAGCAGGTTCCCAGTTCCTTGTGTGGAAGTTGGGGAGCAGGGCTAATTGCAGAGCTTTGCCTAGACACTGCTGCCTCCTGAATCTTGGGATCAGGAGCAGAGAGAGACTCAGGGGCGTAGTCTTCACTCTCTCACTGTGCCTTGAAGTGTGGTGATGAAAATGCCTGTCACTCACTCAGGCACTTCTGGGATGATCAACATACACAGAGGAGACAAGGCTAAGAGACAGTAGGCACGAAGCAGGAAGACCCTCCTGACAGAAAGGTCATTAAGGCCAGAAACCATTTACCAAGTCATGTGAGGGTCTCCTTTTGCTGGAGGTGATAGAAACTTGGAAGTTAATGGGTCTCTCAAGATCCTCTGGCCTAGGCTCTTCATTTTCCAGATAAGGAAACTGAGACCCAGAGAGGAAGTTGCCTGTTGGGGGTCACAGAGCTGCATGATGAAGAGCAGAGACCAAGCCCTGAAGCCAGGACTCACTGGCCAGAGTGGTTTCCCTTACTCTAAGCTGAGAAGCTCCTCAGCTGCAGGACAGCCAGGCTGACTGTGGAGCATCCTCACTGTGCAGGTGAGAACTCCCCGTGGTCCCCAGAAGGTAAATGGCCAGTGGCAGGAGGGTTAAGATCAAAGCCCTTATCTTTAGGATAGTCAGGGCCAAGCTGTTCCCTGGACACTGCCTTGCCTCCTCTGAGGACAAGACCGGCCACTGTAACTCTGGAGTGTGTGATGGCTGGCTCCTGTCTGGGGTCTGGGATCTCTCCTCAAAGACTGGCCAGTAATCTCCACCCCACCCCAAGATCTCAGGAAAATAAACAGTTGGCTCCCACTTGGGTAGCACCTTCCAAATGGTTCTGGCTGAGATTTGGCTGGGGTGGGAGGCGCAGGTACCCAGGAGCCAATGTCCCTCCTTGCATGTGCACGGCTGCTGGATCCAGGGAGACCAAGGCACATGCACCCAAGGGTAGATACGTGGGAGGACAGAGCTGGGCCAGAGATGAGAGGAGATCACAGGAGGTGGAGCTGCATTGGCCTTTGACAGATGCTGGGTAGGACCTGGACCAGGCATGGGGTGTCAGTGGTGGAGCCTCCCCTGCCTTCACCTTCCTGCTGGGCAGGCAGAGGTGGCAGAATGTGGGGGTCAGGGCATATGCAGAGGTCAGGATGCCTGACATGAGTTCAAACTTGACCCAGTCACTCCCTCGCTGGGTGACAGAGAGCTCTTCATTTCATTGCTTTGAATGTCAGTCTCTTCTGGAAACTTGGGAGCTAGTATAGCCTGAGGTGGGGAAGGCAGAGCACATGGTGGTCTCAGGAGGAGCCTGAAGGTCAGTGGTTCTGGGACAATTCTAGTTCCTATAACTTCAGACTATTCAAGAGTGGAAACTGATGGATTAACGTGTGGACTTCATGTAGATCCTGACTGAAATAAAGGGAAAAAAGGGCTGGGGTAGAGTGCTTGCCTAAAACATTTGAGGCATTGGGTTCGATCCTCAGCACCATATAAAAAAATAAATAAAATAATCAAGGTATTCCCCCCCTCAAAAAAAAAAGTAACCCCACAAAAACCAAAGCCTTCCATTACATTGATGAGACAGACATTTGGATACTGACCAGGTATTTGATCGTATTGTGGGATGATAGTTATTTTAGGCTTTATAATGATATCATACTAGTGTTTAAAGAGGTGCAATCTTTCAGAGCTACCCTCTGAAATTCTTAGGGATGCATCCATAAGATGAGTAGCCAGGACCTGATAATCACTGAAGCAGGTGTTGTGTACAGCAGGGCTCATTATGCCACTCTACTTGTGTATAGGCTTGAAATTTTCCATAACAATAAGCTTTACATATGAAATAGAGAAGGGTGCTTGGGGAAGGTGTTTACCCAAATGGGGCTTATCTGTCCCCCTTTGGAAGACCATTCACATGGAGAACAAAATTGGAAAGGTGTGAAAAGCCTTGTGTTCCTGGGATTATGAGTACCAGAGGCACTGCTGCAGGTGGCTTGTGTCCCCTCATTTCAGCCCCCTCTTTCTGACAACATCTGTGCTGCTCTGCTCAGCTTGTGGTGGCAGATTTGGTTGCCAAACAGTGAAAGGCAGAGATCAGAAGCCTTTTTCTTGGGAGGGAGAGAAACAAGAAATAAGATCCTCATGGAAGGCTTGTTTCTGTCCCAGAACCAGCCTGGGGGAGAAATGGGGTGTCCCTTGATTCCAGTTTTCCCAGGGCCCCACTTTCTGTGGTTTGCTCCTGGGGGCGGCCTCACTGTCAGGGCTTGAAGTCCTGGGTTATGGGTGGGGAATACCAGCACCTGCACCTCCTGTGAGAGCCAGGCAGCTCTATGACTAAGGAAGATACCCATGATCACCCTTTGCACAGAGTCAGAATTCCAGAGAGGCCTCTTCTGGGCACAGTGACCTGTAAAGGTAAAATTTCTAAGCTGATTCTAAGCTGCAAGAGTCTGAGTTAAAGTGTAAAAGATTGGGCATTGTAAAGTTTCTAAATTGAAAGGCTTGGGCTAAAAATAATAATAATAGGCCAGGTATTGTTAAAATTCCTCTGCTACCCCCGGAACCTGTAACCTCTGTAGCTGTTAGAACAATACCTGAACTGCCCAGTAAATATTTCCATTGATTCCCTGGTTGTTTATTAGCTAAGGGCTCCAAATAGCTCAGACGTAGGCATTGCAGGACCTAAACCAATCAGTTTGAATGTGTACCCCACTTAGGAGCACCAATCACCCCTGTCCAATCTGTTCCCGCCAATGTATGCACTAATCATGGCTCAGGGTTGTTGTTCAATTTTCCCCCGCCTAAAGATGATTTGTTCTGATGTATGCAAAGCCCCCCACCCTCTCCAAAAAGTGTACTTAAGCTCTGCTTGACCTCTGCTCTGGGCTCTGGGCTGCTCTCCCTTCCTGAGTGAGCCTTGAGCCCCAGCATGCTGGTTCAATAAAACTTCCCCCCTGCAATTGCATGAGGCTGGTCTCTTGTGTGGTCTCTCGCTCCGACGCTCCGCCGGACCCTTACAGACCTAGCAGTGTCATGGATCCTGACTGTGTTGGGGGACCCTGTGTTCTGGTGTTGAGTCATAGCAAGCGCTCTCTGAAAGGCTGTGTGGGCCTGAGCTAGGCTGTGACTGTTTCCTTGAGCTCTGGGAGCAAGTTATCTTGTATGGCTCCTTGCCCCCTCAGGTTCAGATGTACTGGGATTACAGTGTGTGCTCCTCACCCCCTCCAGGCAGGAATCTCTGTTACCTGGGTTGAAAGGGCTTGGCTCACCCTATTACCACCTACCAGATCTGCTGGAGGAACTAACACATCCAGTGACCTCCACCCCTCTTTAGTGAATGTGCTTCCTAGAGCCACCCTGTTATGATACCACCATCGACCTGGGAGGTGGGATTCAGAGAGGCTCCAGGCTGGCAGCATGGTGGGACATGATGTCATTTAGCTGCCCCAGATATCAGCAAATTTCAAGAGTCAGTATCAGAGAGAGAAAGAGTGTCTGTACTTTATGTGAAAAACATCAGGGGGGCCAGCAATCAGTAGCTAAGCAAGCGCATGGTCCTGCCAGCCCCCTCTTTCAGCAGCATCTTTGTGGCTCCCAGTTGCTATGAGATGGTGCTTCTGTTGCTAAGCAATGGGAGCCTTGTGGATTAAAATCAATTTCCTTATTCACTGGAAGTGGGAAGGAGAGAAGGTGTTATGCAGTTGTTCTGGGAAAGCTTATCCCTGCTTCTAAGCTTTCTGGAAAGATGCATGTGCAGGGAGACTATGTATAAGGTTGTCAGTGTGAAGATTTGAAAGACAAAGAGGGTGGCAATTAATATATTGATTAGAACACTAACAAATGGTAATGCTGCCTGAACTCCCAGGAAAGGGCAGCAGTCACAGGTGTCTTTCTGAGCCACTTGACCAGTCCACTGAGAATTGGTGGGGTTTGTGCTCCAAGAGAGGATCCCAGAATTTTAGAGTCTATGGTCCCTAGAGTTCCTAAGATCCAGTCTGTAGTTGAATGACAGAAGCCCCTGTCTCTCTGCTTAGAGAAGCCAGCAAAATCAAGAAACTCACTTCCAGAGGCAGCCCTTTCTGTGTCTTGCGCTTAAAAAGAAAATGTTTTGTCCTGTTCATACCAAGTCAATGTCCTTTTGCTCCTTCTTGCAGGGGTCAAGGGGGCTATTCAGAGTGTGCCTTTTTGTGGGGTCCTGTAGCTTCTCTCTTCTGTGGGCTCTAACTTCCCATCTCTAGCCACCTCTCAGGGGATGGGCTTGAAGTAGGGAGGAAGACCCTCCCGCTGAGCTCTTTTTTTTTTTTAGTATCTTTATTTATTTTTATGTGATGCTGAGGATGGAACCCAGTGCCTCACATGTGGGAGGCAGATGCTCTACCACTGAGCTACAACCCCAGCCCCTCCCCCTGAGCTTTTGCTGTCTCATTGCTCACTACTCACCAGGTGTTTATGCATTTTTTTTCCTTCAGGGGTGAGATACTAGTTTTGATTATTTTACAAACTGAGTCAAGGACCCAATTTCTGCCCCAGACTTCTCTCACTGAACTGCCAAGGCAGGAACTTGCAGGCCCAGGGCCAGGTCAGTGAGTGTTCTTCCCTGTGGACAAAGAGGAGAGGGCAGTGGTTCCTCTCCCTGCTGGGTGTTGGTCTTCTGATCTTGAAACTCTTGTTTTCAGCTCTTGGCTCTTGGCTCCTGACTTCTCAGACCTTTTATTTTTATTTTTTATTTTTTTTATTGGTTGTTCAAAACATTACAAAGCTCTTGACATATCATATTTCATTCATTAGATTAAAGTGGGTTATGAACTCCCAATTTTTACCCCAAATGCAGATTGCAGAATCACATCGGTTACACATCCACGTTTTTACATATTGCCATACTAGTGACTGTTGTATTCTGTTATCTTTCCTATCCTCTACCTTTTTTTTAATTATTATTTTTAAATATTTTTTTTAGTTGCAGGTGAACACAATACCTTTATTTTATTTTTATGTGGTGCTGAGGATTGAACCCAGTGCCTCCCATGTGCTAGGCAAGCACTCTACCACTGAGCTACAACCCCAGCCCATCTCAGCCTATTTTTTTTGGTGATGGTGGTACAGAGGATAGAACCCAGGGCCTCTTGCAGGCTCCTACTGAACCCCAGCCCCAGCCCTTGGCTCCTGATTTCTAAATAGGAATCCTCCCTGCTCTGGGGTCTGGCTAGGCTTTGAGAAGCTAGGCTTGGCCTACAGACCACCTTCCCCATATACGTTCCCTTTGATGACCAAGGGCACAATTAGGCCAAATAAATATTTCATATAACTTTATAACACTTTACATGTTTTTTTTTTTTTTTTGGTGCTAGGGATTGAACCCAGGGCCTTGTGCATGTGAAGCAAGCACTCTACCAATTGAGCTATATCCCCAGCCCACATTTTACATGTTTTAAAAAATGTTTTTAGTTATAGATGAACATAATACCTTTATTTTTTTTATTTGTTTTTTAATGTGGTGCTGAGGATTGAACCCATTGCCTCACATGTACTAGGCAAGTACTCTGCCACTGAGCCACATCCCCAGCCCAACACTACGTTTTTACTTATTTATTTATATTTTTGATTCTAGGGATTGAAGCTTGTGCATATTAAGGCCTTATGTATATTAAGCACATATTCTACCACTCAGCTCCATTCCCTAGTCCCTGAATACATAGTTTTCATGGGGTACTTTTTTTTGTGATTTTTAAAGTTTTTTACCATTGTTATAGACCTGGGAAACTGAGGCAACATGAAGACCCTCCCTTCAAACCCTGATTCTTGTGATCAAGTCAGAAAGATTTTAGACATGTCATTCAGAGTAATAATGCTAGGTAGGTTAGTTAGCCATGGGGAGAGGGAAAGGACAAGGAATGACAGATATTAGGCCTAAGCACCAAGAAGAATCCAGGAGTCATAAAACTGAAACTGTGGGGAACTTTATCTAAATAGGCAAGCATTGGGAAATGAGATCTGGAATGCCTAACTTTCCCAGGTTGCAGAGAACTATAATGCCTTGAGGGAATTATTACTTCAAATAATCCTAACTAAAATAGATAAGTATCAGAAAAGTGGGGTCTGGTACATCAAGACTCCCAGCTATAACTAATTATGACCTCTCAAGGGGCACTATGGTTTTCAGATAAGTGCCACCATTATATCTTGCAACCAACTATATCACAACCACCCTGTCAACCAGAGTATCCAGGCCCTCACAAAGGGCTATACACAGGGCAATAAACCAATTTAGGGGAGACAGGAAAATCAAGGCAAAAACAAAGGATTGTTTCCTTAACAACTCCAGCTCCATGAGCACCACACTGTCCTGTCTTTGAGGCAGTCTGTGCAGTCCCTATGCTGTAAGTAACCCTTTCCTTTCACTCTCTCTATTAAACTTTTGCTTACTACTCTGTGTTTTGCTGGAGTTCTTTCTTGTGAAGTCACAAGGACCAACACCAGAGGACTGTGGTGGCTGCTCTGGCTCAACCCAGTAGATCCCCAGCTCTGTAACAATAGGAATGAGTTTATTGAAGGGATAGGAAGAGGAAATACTTTCAAGGGAGAAAGTGAGTCATCTCAGAGAGGAGAGGGACAATGTGCCTTTCCTGATCTTCAGTTTTATTGAGCCTCCCAGAGAAGTTTCCAGAGAGTCCTGCCCAGGTTTGCCTTTTGATTTAAAAAAAATTTTTTTTTTTTTTTTAGTTTTTGGCGGACACCACATCTTTGTATGTGGTGCTGAGGATCCAACCGGGGCCGCAAGCATGTCAGGTGAGCGCACTACCGCTTGAGCCACATCCCCAGCCCCTTTGGATTTTTTTTTAAACATTTATTTTTTAGTTATAGGTGGACACAATATCTTTATTTTACCCTTATGTGGTGCTGAGGATCAAACCCAGTGCCTCACACATGTCAGGCAAGTGCTCTACCACTAAGCCTCAACCCCAGCCCCCACCTCTTGATTTTTAACTGACAGCAGGGTGACAACAGATTTTCAAGTACCCATTACCATGGCAACTCTAGGTCATCTTGGCCTATGCTGACTGGTTCTAATTGAATTCTTTTTTTTTTAAATATTTTTTAGTTTTAGGTGGATACAATATCTTTATTTCATTTTCTTTTTTTTAAGAGAGAGAATTTTTTTTTAATATTTATTTTGTTAGTTATAGGCAGACACAACATCTTTGTTGGTATGTGGTGCTGAGGTTCGAACCCGGGCCACACACATGCCAGGCGAGCGCGCTACCGCTTGAGCCACATCCCCAGCCCCTTTATTTCATTTTTTTTTTTTTTTAAAGAGAGAGTGAGAGAGGGGGGAGAGAGAGAGAGAGAGAGAGAGAGAGAGAGAGAGAGAGAGAGAATTTTTAATATTTATTTTTTAGTTCTCGGCGGACATAACATCTTTGTTGGTATGTGGTGCTGAGGATCGAACCCGGGCCACAGCTATAGCCCCCTAGAATAATTCTCTTAACCTTATGTTCCCACCATCCTCATCTGTCCCTTAACACTATTAACATGTACTACTTATTGGGCTGAGGTTGTAGCTCAGTGTAGAGCGCTTGCCTAGCACGTAAGAGGCCCTGGGTTTGATCCTCAGCACCACATAAAATAAAATAAAATAAAATAAAGGTATTGTGTCCACCTACAACTAAAAAATAAATATTTTTTAAAAATCATGTACTACTTATATAAATATTTTTATTAAAAATTTAAAGATTAAGGGTTGGTGATGCATCCTGCCTACCATGCATGAGGCCATGGGTTTGATCCCCCGAACTTGAAAATAAATAAACAAATAAATACATTTAAAGATTAAAAAGAATCATAAAACCTCAAAAATAAAAATCAATTAACAGAGTCACTACCAGCAAACTCAGGCACTACTATTTGTGAGTGTGCTTGTCAAACACCAGTCATATGAGCTTGTGTTATGCAGTCCCCCAACTGCCATCTTCTAGGCTGTCCATATTTATCCCAATAACACCTTGACCAAGGCAAGATATGGCTTATGTTGAAACAAACAAATTTATGTTATATGCCAAACATTTTAAACTTCGTTAGCTTCAGTCAGCAGAATTTCATTCTCTCGTTCTCTCCTATCAAAGCTTAATAATCATTTCCCTTTCTATAATGTGAATATATCTACATTTTTGGTGAAATAAACCCTCTATTCACAGCTCTTGGAAATGTAAATTACTACTGTTTTTCCAGAAGGTGGCATATCTGTATATACTAGAGTTTAAAAATCTTTATCCTCCTGAGCATCTATTTCTCCATGTTCTAAAGAAAAATATTAGAAAAGGGAATCATAGGGGCTGGGATTGTGGCTCAGTAGTAGAGTGCTTGCCTAGCATGCATGAGGCCCACATAAATGTAAAATAAAGATATTGTGTCCACCTACAACTACAAAATAAATTTTAAAAAAAGGGCATCATATGCCTGTAATCCCAGGGGTTCGGGAGGTGGAGGCAGGAGGATTACAAATTCAAAGCCAGTCTCAGCAATTTAGCAGCAATTTATGGAGGCACTAAGCAACTCAGTGAGACCCTGTCTCTAAATAAAAGACAAAATAGGGCTAGGGATGTGGCTCAGTGGTCAAGTGCCCCTGAGTTCAATCCCTGGTATCCCCGCCACAAAAAAAGGGCATCGTGTTTTATGCATAAAGATATTTGTCATCATGTTATTCATAATGGGAAAATATTTGAAATCCTATAAATGTCCAAGAAGAGGGAAATAGTGTTAAAATAAATTCTGGCATGACTACAAAATGGAATATTATGTGTCATTTTAAAACATCACATTTTTTTTTTAAAGAGAGAGTGAGAGAGGGAGAGAGAGAGAGAGAGAGAGAGAGAGAGAGAGAGAGAGAGAGAGAGAGAGAGAGAGAATTTTAATATTTATTTTTTAGTTCTCGGCGGACACAACATCTTTGTTGGTATGTGGTGCTGAGGATCGAACCCGGGCCACACGCATGCCAGGCGAGCACGCTACCGCTTGAGCCACATCCCCAGCCCAAAACATTACATTTTGTGAGAAAAAAACTTTTTTTGAGTACCCTGAGTTGAACTCAGGAGTGCTTAACTACTGAGCCACATCCAAAGACCTTAAAAAAAAATTTTTTTTTTTTTAATTTTGAGGCAGGGGGCTGGGGTTGTGGCTCAGTGGGAGAGCACTTGCTTAGCATCTGTGAGGCACTGGGTTCAATTCTCAACACAACATAAAAATAAATAAATGAAATAATAAAGGTCCATCAACAACTAAAAAATAAATAAATAAAATTTGAGGCAAGGCCTTGCTAAATTGCTTAGGGCCTCTATAATTTGCTGAGACTGGCCTTGAACTTATGATCTTTTTGCCTCAGCCACTGGGATTACAGGCGTGTGCCACTGCATCCAGCAAAAAATCTAATTTAATCATATTGAAGAATGTTGAATGAAGTGATTAACCATATGTTCTGTTAAAGAAAACCCAATCTGGACAGTAGTAAAAGCAGCAAAAATGGATTTTTATTCAGGAGTTGTTGCAATAGGTGGAAATGAGACTCAGTTACAGAACTGGGCTCAATTTTCAATACAAGGAAAAGTGGGGATTTATAACCAAGGTGTAGGTGGGGGTGAGGAGGAGCGAATTAGACTTTGGAAAATTACTAAGAGGAGACATCCGGGGTAATGGGTATTCTTGCTAAGTTGATCTACCATATCTCTTACTAAAAGCAGACTAGGGTGAAGACCTATCAAGAGAGGGAAGTTAGAAAAACTTGACACAGGCAACACCATTTTGAAACATCCTCTCTTTTAGAACAAAAGTCATCTCAAGGTCACTGTGACTCAGCCTGACCTAAACTACAGACCATACTTCATTATCACACAAAGAAACTGTTATCTGAGACTGAAATCCTGGTTTGAAGTGCAACACTGACCACCTCAAAGAACAGAAGTGACTATGTAAGGACCCTTCCCTGACACCCTCCTAGCAATGGCCTAACCATAAAAATTCCCCCACTCCCTCATTTCCCTTTATCTATCTCAGGCTGTAAACTGAAGATGAGTCTCAGTCTCCAATGGGCCCACCTCTGCAGGTTAGTTGAGCCACCTCTCTATCTCCTTCATTTGCTTCTTTCTTTACAAGGGAGGGATTCTCTCTAAATTGAATTAGCAGGATTCTTGCTAAAAATCACAATGGAAACCTGAGAAAGGTGGGCACTGAAGCCCAAGTCTAAGTACTAGTTGAGTACTGAAGCTTAAAGGATGCTGACTAAGGTTTGCTCAAGGAGAGTATTTTATTTTTGTCAGTTTCTCCTTTTGTTCAAGGAAGAAACTTTTTTTCCCCCTTGACCAATACTACTTAAATTTTTTCTCTATCCTGCCCCCCCATTTTTTTTTTTTTTTTTGCAGTACTGGGATTGAACCTAGGGCCTAATATGTGCTAGGCAAGTGCTCTACCACTGAACTACAGCCCTAGCCCTTTTTATTTTTCATTTTGAGATTATCTTCCTAAATTGCCCAGACTGGCCTCAAACTTGTGATCTTCCTGCTGGGTTACAGGTGTGTCCTAAGTGCCTGGCCCAGCTTGTAGAGTTTTTTTAGATAGCCCCAATAAGAATCTAGGCAGTCAGTTTTAGTTCTCAGTTATGTCAAGCTAGAAGAGTGGGAGAAAAATTGGAAATATTTATTTGGAGAGTTGTAGTCAAATATTAGAGGAAATAAGAATTGATAATTTGGTAAGGATTAAAAAATGTGCAAAGGTGGCAAGATCCAGGCCAATTTAGGCGAGAGAACAAATGGGAAAGTAAAATAGTGCTTACTGCTGGGCGTGGTGGTGCACACCTGTAATCCCAGCGCCTCCAGGGATTGAGGCAGGAGGATTGAGAGCTCAAAGCCAGCCTCAGCAATTTAGCGAGGAGCTAAACTAAAAAAAGAAAGGAGAAAAGTTTTCCTTAAATCTGGAAAGTAAAACATTAAAGAACCAGAAATGTTTCAAAAAGAAGTTATTAAAAATTATAATAGGATGAGAGTGTAGCTTAGTGTTAGAGTGTTTGCTTAGAATGACTGAGGCTTGCCCCGCCCCGTGGCCGTGGCACAGGCCTGCAATTCCAGCGGCTCCCTCCGGAGCCTGAGGCAGGAGGATACTGAGTTCAAAGCCAGCCTCAGCAAAAGCGAGGTGCTAAGCAACTCAGTGAGACTCTGTCTCTAAATAAAATACAAAATAGGGCTGGGGATGTGGCTCAGCGGCTGAGTGCCCCTGAGTTCAATCCCTAGTACCGCCCCTTCCCCACAAAAAAAAAAAAAAAAAAAAACGACTGAGGATCTTAATTCAATTCCCAGTATCAAAAGAAAAAGAAAAAAGAAAGGAAAAAAAATCATAATCATCTTCATCTGTTAATTCAGTCTCATGTAATTCTTATTCTCTTTGAGCTTTGATTAATACTTCTTTGTTGCTGTTTGTTTTTTCTTTCTTGTACCTTATGCCCAGCCCTTATTAGTTTTTATTTTGAGACAGGGTCTCACTAAGTTACTAAGGGCCTTGCCAAGTTGCTGAGGTTGGCCTTGAACTTGAGTCTTAGCCTCCAGAGTCACTAGGATTATAGGTGTGCACCACCACACTGGTGGTCTTGGGTTTATCATTAGTTTTAATTTCATAGTAACTGTCAGAATCATCTTCATGAATCTCTCTCTTTGAAGATGAAGCATTTGGTCTATAGTGATAGCAAATGCCTTAAGAGGATCAGAGTAAAATAAAAACCACAGGGCCTGGGGAGATGGCTCAGTGAGAGCAATTGTGTAGCATGCTCAAGGCCCTGGGTGCAATCCCCAGCACCAAAAAAAAAAAAAAAAAAAAAATCTGATCTGAGTTCATTTGATAAGGAAATTTGGTTATTTCTCTGGCTCACTGCATTTTACCATAATAACTGGAATTAAGAACTCTGTGGGGTGGCACACCAGTTCCTTGAAAGGCTGAAGCAGGAGGATCAGGCCAGTGTGAGTAACTTACACGCTGTCTCAAAACAAAAACGGCTGGGCTTGTTGCTCAGTGGTAGAATGCTTGCCTATCTTGTGCAAGGCTCACTGAAATTATTTAAATGATATAAATAACAATTATGCTAGACATATTATTAACAGCATGTATATCTGTACTGACAAATTTCTGTGAACTTCTGAAACATTTATATTATTAGCATATGCCCTTACAAATATAATATCAAGTGTTAGGGCTAGGGGCTGGGGGTATAACTCAATGGTAGAGCACTTGCCTTACATGCAAGAGGCTCAGGATCTACACCAGAACTTCAATTAAAAAAAAAATTTAAATATTGCATTCATTTGATAATGTTTCCCACGTTCCCATGTAATTTAATATATCAAATAACCTAATTAGTTTAATTGCTCTGTCTCTCTCTCTCATTTTTTTTTTTTTTCAGGGATGGGGATCAAACCCAGGGCCTGGAATATGCTAGGCAAGCACTGTACCACAGAGCTACACCCCTAATCCTAATATCTTTCTTCTAATAAGGACACAGAACAAGTGTTTTGAGATTTTTCAGAGGCTCTTTGGAAAATTCCAAATTTATTCAGAGTTTACATAATTGAAACAAAACTTAGCTCTTTCAATATTTAGAAGTACTCTCTTTTCATAAGTTATCAGAAGACCTGATAAAGATAATATGAAGCACAGAAAACGAATTTGTTTGTTTGGTACTGGGGATCAAACCCAGGGCTACTCTCCCACTGAACTACATCCCCAGGTCTTTTTATTTTTTATTTTGAGACAGGATCTCACTAAGTTGCCGAGACTAACCTTGAATCTGAGATCCTAATGCCTCAGCCTCCAGAGTTGCTGGGATTACAGGCATGTGTCATGGCACTTGGCTCAGAAAAAAATATTCTAATATACAAAATCTTACTTTCCTAGTCTTTTTTTTTGTGTGTGTGTTTGTGTGTGTGTGTGATATTGGTGTTTGACCCAGGGCCTTGAGCATGCTAGGCAAGTGACCTGCTACTGTGCTGCATCCACAGACCCCAGATGTATTACACAAAAAGTAACAAAACAAAACAAAATGAAAAAAAAAAAAAACAACCTTCACAATCTCTTATTAAGAACATACTTTAATTCAGGGAAACTTTCTACAACTTTCTCCTTTTTTTTTAAATTTGTTACTGGGGATTGAAACAAGGAGGGGGTGTTCTACCCTGAGTTACATGCCCAACAGAGTCTCACTAAATCAATCAGGCTGGTCTCTATTTTGTGATTCTCCTTCTTCAGTCTTCCAAGTAGTTGGGGTTACAATTGAGCTCCACCACAGGTAATTTTCTCCTTTTAACAGCAAGAAAAGACTAAATCCTAGTTTTATGTCAGTGTATTGTCAATACTAAAACTAATTTATTAATTATTATTATTATTATTATTTTTAGGTATTGGGGATTGAAAACAGGAGTGATTTTCCACTGAGCTACATCCCTGGCTCTTTTTATTTTTTTATTTTATTTTTAAATTTTTTGGTATCAGGAATTGAATCAAGGGGTGTTTAACCACTGATCACATCCCCAGCCCCCACTTTTAATTAATTAATTTATTTTTAAATTTTGAGACAGGGTCTCATTAAGTTGCTTAGGACCTTGCTAAATTGCTGAGGCTGGCCTGGCTGAGATTACAGGCATGTAGCCACCATGCCCATCTTACTTTTTATTTTGAGATAGGGTCTCCCTAAGTTGCTTAGGGCCTTGCTCAGTTGCTGAGACTGGCCTCAAACTTGTGATCCTACCTCAGCCTCCTGAGTTACTGGGATTACAGGAATGTCTCACTGAAACCAGCTTTTTTCAGATGGGGTCTTGCTATATTGCTTGTCCAGGCTCACCTTGAACTCTTGGTCTCAAGGATCCTCCTGCCTATCCTCCCTAACAGCTAGTACTACAGGTATATGCCACCATGCTTGGTTATTAAAACTAATTTTTATAAAAATGTCATAAATAAACCCATCCTGATATTGGCCAATTTATGTTGTTATAGTTTGTGCATTTACAAATACATATCAATGAATCCCACCATTATGTATAATTATAATACACTGATAAAAGTGTGAAAAAAACCAGTAAAATAAATAAATCCATCCAATCTTAGCCAGCTTTGACCACACAGAAGTGTCCTTTTCCAAAGTTTTTTTCTCATAAACTCTCTACATTTGAAAAATATCCATTCAAAGTTAGCCGTGATGACACATTCCTTTAATCCCAGCAACTCCGGAAGAGGTTAAGGCAGAAGGATTGCAAGTTCAAGGCCAGATTCAGCAACTTAGTTGAGATACTGTCTCAAAATAAAAAATAAAAAAAGACAGCTCAGTGATAAAGTGTCCCTGGATCCAATCCTTGGTATCAAAATAACAATAAAATAAAAATATTCATTCAGCTTTTATTCTACTCTACTAGTCAGTCTACTATAAATTGCATTAACTCTCCTTCTCCCTTACCAAAAACATGATCTTCATACTTTGCATAGTTTGCATTCAGGAACAAAGTTGTTTTCCTTCATCTTTTATGTTTCCTTGTAGTTTCATTCACATATATTGAAGATAATTTTTTAAATTTTTTTTTTTTTTTTAGAGAGAGAAGAGAGAGAATTTTTTTAATATTTATTTTTTTTAGTTCTTGGCGGACACAACATCTTTGTTTGTATGTGGTGCTGAGGATTGAACCCGGGCCACACGCATGCCAGGCGAGCGCGCTACCGCTTGAGCCATATTCCCAGCCCGAAGATAATTTTTAAACTTGTAGAAATTCTAATTTTCAGTGAAAACTAGAAAGCAGATAACTGAACTGTCATACATCAGCTTCCCAAGAGGGTATGGTAGTACACACCTGTAATCTCAGCACCTCAGGAGGCTGAGGCAGGAAGATTGCAAGTATGAGGGAGGTCTTAGAAATTTAGTAAGACCCTATCTCAACATAAAAAATGAAAAGGACGGGGAGATGCAGGTCAGTGGTAAAGCATTCCCTGGGTTCAGTCCCTACTACCAAATAAATAAATACATAAATAAACAAATAAATAAAACAAATAAATCAGCATCCAATAGTAGATTAGGTCTGGGGATGGAGCTCAGTGATAAAGTGCCTCTGGGTGTAAACCTCAGTATCAAAGTAAGTAAGTAAGTAAATAAATAAATAAAATTTCTAGAGGCCTATACTTCCTCACAGTACAATCTTTCAATGTAGTAAAGGACATGCTTACCAACAGATACAATGTCTTGTCTTTTTGTAAAAGTTAAGAATCCAGAAGTAGATATCCTAAAATTTATGCTTGATAATTAATATTTCCATGTTTTATTTTATTCAGGAATGAGCCACATTTTTAATGACTTATTTTATTGCTAATTTTTTTTTTAATACCAGGGAGTGAACTCAGGGGTACTCAACCACTGGGCCACATCCCCAGCCCTTTTTTTGTGTTTTATTTAGAGACAGGGTCTCACTGAGTTGCTTAGCACTTCATCATTGCTGATTCTGGCTTTGAACTTGCAATTTTCCTGTCTCAGCCTCTGGATCTCCTGGGATTACAGGCGTGTGCCACCGTGTCCGGCTTGCTTAATTCTTTTATTTTTATTTCGTGGTGCTGGGGATTGAACTCAGGGTCATTTTACTACTTAGTTACATCCCCAGTCTTTCTGATTTTTTAAAAATTTGAGACAGGATCTTGCTAAGTTGCTGAGGTTGGCCTGAAATTTGGGATCATCTTGCCTCAGAATTCTCAGTCTCTGGGATTATAGGCATGCACCACTGAGCCTGGATCTATTGCTTAATTTAATTTAACATTCAAGTTGCAAGTCACCAAAAATATTTGGGAAAGTATTTAATACACACACAGTTGTGCTGGGGATTGAACCCAGGCTTTTACTCATGCTATGCATGTACTCTAAAACTTAGCTACAGCCCCAAATTTAAGAAGACATAATAAACATGATTATTAGCTAAGTGGGGTGGCACAGGCCTATAATCCCAGTGACTTTGAAAGGAAAGGGAGGAGGATCACGAGTTCTAGGCCAGTAAGGGGAATTAAGTGAGAACATGTCTCAAAATGAAAAATAAAAAGGACTGGGGATGTAGCTTAGAGGTAAAGGGCCTCTGGTTTCATTCCCCACTACTGTAAACAAACAATCAAAATTCCTCGTAATTATTATTGAAAATTCATTTATACTGAAGGGACAGAATAAGATGATAGAATAAGACCCTTTAGGGCTGGGGCTGGGGCTCAGTGGTAGAGCGCTTGCTTAGCATGTGTGAGGCACTGGGTTGGATTCTCAGCACCACATATAAATAAGTAATAAAATAAAGGTCCTTTAACAATTAATAAAAATATTTAAAAAAAAAGACCCTCTAGATGGGCTGTGGTTGTGGCTCAGTGGTAGAGTGCTTGCCTAGAACTTTTGAGGCCCTGGGTTTGATCCTCAGCACCACATAAACATAAGTAAATAAAATAAAGGTATTGTGTCCACCTACAACTAAAAAATAAATACATATATATTATAATTAAAAACTTTTTTTTAGTTGTAGGACACAATACCTTTATTTTATTTACTTATGTGGCACTGAGGATCGAACCTAGTGCCCTATGCATGCAAGGCAAGCACTCTACCACTAAGCCATAACCCTAGCCCTACATAAATATTTTTAAAAAGAACCTGTAGAGAC
>NC_135547.1:81016233-81068432 GCF_045843805.1 Urocitellus parryii
AACTAGCTTTCCGCCATGACCTCCTGCCACACATTCATCCTCCACCACAATCATTCCTTTAACTTGCTACTATTAATGATGTCATATATTTTATATGGTCAGAGCATCTCAGGGCCAGTAGTGTGAGCCATATCCTTTTATTATTTCTATATTCTCATGCACAGCTCTAGCTGTGCTGACCTTGGAGGATTTACCCCTCTTAGGGTATGCCAGATTAAACAGACATCAATGATTGTACTATGACAATGGCTATCATATTGTACAGCAAGCACTCCAGAGCCCACAATCCCAGCCACTTCAGTGGCCTCTCACACTCTGAGCCACTATTCACTAGCCCCACACCTCCCGCCCTCCCCCATACCCTAGAGCCTGTCGATATTACAAACTCTAAAAGCTCCTGCCTACATGACCCCTCTCCCCACTTGCCTTGTTGTGAATGATACTGGTGCTTTGCCAAAGTTCCGCCATGGGGTGGCTCACCCTCTCTTCCTTAGACCTGTGAGTATAAACAATGTCTTCACAGTGGCAATCTATCTCCTGATTGCTTGGAATCCCCATTACCAAAAGGTAACAAAACCTATATTTTAGAACAATTGTAGGAAACAGGGTGGTTGGCCATTGACCAGGATGATAGGCTGTTAGACTCCTCATGGCTCACTGATAGTGCGGGCGTGCCCCAGGAGGCTGTGGTACGCTCCAGGCTGCTGCTGCTGCTGCTGCTGCATGCCTGCACTGTGGCTACAAATGCTGTTTGTTGCTGTGGATTCCTACCCTGAATGCAGAACTTGAATACTGAGTCTCCCCCAACTTATGGTCTGAGCTGAGTTACTTGCCTTGATCTGAACATTATACTCTTAGGGGCACCCTTTTCAAATTGACTAGGTTAACCTTAAAAAGGCTTTTCAGAATAAAGTGAGTTTGGATTTATTTCCCAACATTTTGGGGCCAGCTAGATGAGTGCACTTGACCAATTGACAGGGTAACATGGAGAACTGTCAGGACAAACTGTAGCATTTCTTGATTCCCATTCATCCCACCCTGCCCTGTTGAATAGGAGAACCCTCTTTGGAAGCTCTCATATGTGGTGATTGACACACAGTCAGTGTGATGTTTTAAACTCAGGAAGTAGGCTATGCACTCAGTGAAAAGAGTTATAAATGTAAACTTTTATCACTTGTCTTGCTGCTGTTGTAATTTATCCCCTGACCTAGTGACGTACAAGAGATCATACCGTTTGTGACTAGCACAAGTATGCTTACTGAAAAATGTAAAAGTGAGAGAAGACTATGTCCTCAATCTCCTAAAACCCCAAAAGACATCATGCAATTGATTCAGGAAGGTAAAATGCCCGGATAAAGTGCATGGATCTTTACTGACTACGTTTGCTTAACAGCATACAGAAGGCCTTAGGCTATCAATCTGGAGCCTCGAGAATAATGATCTCATCACTGTACTGGAAGAGGATCCAGGCTCCTCGAAAATCAACAAGAGGGGCTGTGGCTCAACAGTAGAGTGCTTGCCTTGAACGTGCGAGACCCTGGGTTCGATCCTCAGCACCACATAAAAATAAATAAAGGTATTGTGTCCAAGTACAACTAAAAAATAAATATCTTTTTAAAAAAATCAACAAGAGGGCAACCACTATTGGGGTCCCTTGTTGTGGCTATAGGAGTTACATTTCTGTTCTTCATACTTGAATAAATCCTACTTTTTCATTCTTTAAAAAAAATTAACTGGGACATAGTACCAGAGGGAGGCCAGCACCCATGCAGAGATCCACTTAGGAAACACCAGAACTTCATGGGGTTAATAAAAGAAACAAAACAGTTAGAGACACAAGGAGACTTAAAAAAAAGAAAGAAACAATGAAAAGGGACTGATACACAAGAGAAAACCATCCTGTCCAAAAGAAATGCTTCTAGACCAATAAGTGTAAACCCCAATCCCTGAAGGCAATTTCAAAAGCTCCAGAACAGAAAAGTCTGCCTAAAGGCAGGTCACAGGATACCTGCTCTACTTTCCCTTTCTGTAACCTACTAGAAGACTCATACTGAATTTTTTCCACAAACAACTGATAGGGATTAACTGAGTGGTAACTGAATTGGCAGGGCATAGCTGGAGAAGATGGGGATTGGAAGCGTGGCTATGAGGTACACATTTTGTATCTGGAGAGTAAGTAGAGTCTCCCTCTCTCTGATCACCATGCGAACTTCATCCATCTGCTACATTCTTAGGCCAAGGTCTTCTGCCTCACCTTGAGTCCTGAGGAATGGAGCCTGCTGTCTATGGATTGAGACCTCTGAAACCCTGAGCCCTCTAATAAACCTTTCCTCCTCTACAATTGTGCTGGTTGGGTCTTTTAGTCAGAGTGGCAAAATAGATGACTAAAACACATGCATTCACAAAAATATAGATTTGCCATTTGACCCAATTAGAAATCCAAAACTTACACACTAACATTTATATAGCACAGTTTTATAAAAGAAATTGTATATAATAACCACATATCAATATAAGTTCTGAATTAATATTAGCATTTGCTAAAATGTACTAATTAAGCTAGAAGCAGTGATACAGGCCTGTATTCCAGTGACTCAGGAAAATGAAACATTAGGATCCTAAGTTCAAGGCAGGCTTTGGCAACTTATCATGACTCTCAACTCTCATGGCAACTTAGGAAGACCCTGTCACAAAATAAAAATAAAAAATACATATACGTGGCAGAATATGTAGCTCAGTTGGTAGAGTGTTTGAACATGAACAAGGCCCTTAGTTCAATCCCCAGCACCACCAAAAAATAAACAAAATAAAAAATATAAAGGACTGGAGATGTACTTCAGTGGAAAAGTGCCTCTGGTTTCTAGCACCAGGAAAAAGACAAAAAAAAACAAACAAAAGGGCTGGAGATGTAGCTCACTGGTAAACTGTCCATGGGTTCAATCCCTAGCATCTAAATAAATAATTAATTAAATGGACTAAATTAATAAGTTCCATACATGATCAATTTCTAGGGTACAAATACATATACCTGAATCTGAAACAAAAGGAAAATATTTTGTCTGCTATAATATTAGAAAAATAGCTACACACAAAGTAGAAGAAAAATAGTTCAGCATTGTTTATTTGTTTGTTTTTCAGTACTAGGGATTAACCAATGGCCTTGAGCATGCTGGGCAAATGCTCTACACCTGAACTACATCCCAGCCTTTAAGCCTCATTTTAACTGCATAGTTGCTTCAATATCCTACACTCATGGTACCAATTGTGGCAATATGTCTCATATTGGGTTATAGATGCTATCACACAATGAATGACAAATTAAAATTAAATTAAACCTTTGGCAGTTATACATTTTACTGTGTTGGAAAAAATATACTGAGTCCTGGGCATGAAAATAAACAGTCAAGACTAATCAGCTCTGTCAACAGGGCAATAAGTTTACTTCCATGCCCAGAAGGGCCCACAGCCATCTAAACCAATGCAGGGGTCCCTGGCAGGCAGTCAGCTTGGCTTTTCTTTCTGACACAAGGGGACTGGGTCCTTGCCTATAGGTCAGAGGGGACCTCATTGGCTTTGGGAGAACAGCTATGAAGGAAAAGGGGTACTGGACCACTACTCATTGGTTGGAGCCAACTTCACTATTTCCTATTGGGTTATTTAAAGAAATATATCCTCTACTTGTCCCCACCTCTCTTGTGGTGTTCCCTTGTGGTGGGACAGGCCCTCTGGGTTGAGTGCCTTTTGACAGGAACACAGCTTTTCTCAGTTGATCAGGCCAGGTCTCCTTCTCACCTCCTGTGTGTCAAGGAGCTGTAAAATTTTACACTGAGGTATTAACTGTTTGTTAATTTCCATTCGGCTCTTCACTCAGGCTGCCTTTCTTATATCCCAGGTCATTTTACATTTAAGGTTAAATACTGTATTTTGAAAATGGACCACCAGGATTGTCAATTTCTCATAACTAGATAAAATGGGACCCAAAAAGCCCCAGAAAAAAATAGTTAATATGGTACTTTGAAAGTTAAAACACTGACATTAAAGATGAAAACTTATTATAAAAAGTCAATTAAACAAAAAGACCAGGGACTGGGGTTGTGGCTCAGTGGTAGAGTGCTCACCTAGCACATGTGAGGAACTGGGTTCAATCCTCAGCAACACATAAAAATAGATTTAAAAAATTAAAAAGAAAACATAAAGACCAACACATGTAGACTTATGGAATAGAAGGCAGAAACAAACTGCTACATACACATTTAAATGATTTTTTTTTTTTTTTACTAGAGTGTCAGCACCATTGCATGGAGATAGAACTGTCTTTTAGTTTCAACAAACGGTGAGAAATATGGAAATCCATATACCCAAGAATGGCATTGTCCATTTACCTTATACCATATATAAAAATGAACTCAAAATGAACCAAAGACTTGAATATAAGGACTAAAACCATAAATTCTCATAATAAAGTATCAGACAAAACTTCATGGCTTTGGTTTTGGCAATGATTCCTTGCATATAATACTGATATGCAGGTAGTAAAACTAAAAATGGGAAGGCAGATAACGAGAAGCCACTGGGTGGGCACCATGGCCGGGATCACCACCGTCGAGGCGGTGAAGCACAAGATCCAGGTTCTGCAGCAGCAAGCGGATGATGCCGAGGAGAGGGCTGAGCGCCTCCAGCGGGAAGTTGAGGGAGAAAGGCAGGCCCGGGAACAGGCTGAGGCTGAGGTAGCCTCCTTGAATGTAACGATCCAACTGGTCGAAGAGGAGCTGGACCGTGCTCAGGAGTGCCTTGCTACTGCCCTGCAAAAGCTGGAGGAAGCAGAAAAAGCTGCTGATGAGAGTGAGAGAGGTACAAAGGTTATTGAAAACCGGGCCCTAAAAGATGAAGAAAAGATGGCACTCCAGGAAATCCAACTCAAAGAAGCTAAGCACATTGCAGAAAAAGCAGATAGGAAGTATGAAGAGGTGGCTCGCAAGTTAGTGATTATTGAAGGAGACTTGGAATGCACAGAGGAGCTGAGCTGGCAGAGTCCCGTTGCAGAGAGACAGATGAGCAGATCAGACTGATGGACCAGAACCTGAAGTGTCTGAATGCTACTGAAGAAAAGTCCTCTCAAAAAGAAGACAAATATGAGGAAGAAATAAAGATTCTCACTGATAAACTCAAGGAGACAGAGACCCACGCTGAGATCGGTAGCCAAACTACAAAAGACAATTGATGATTTGGAAGATAAGCTGAAATGCACCAAAGAGGAGCACCTCTGTACACAAAGGATGCTGGACCAGACTCTGCTTGACCTGAATGAGATGTAGAGCTCCCCAGTCCCGCCCTGCTGCTGCTCCTCCCTCTGACCCTGACTCCACCTGAGGCCAGCCAGCCCGAAGCTGACCTTGAAACTGAGGGCTGATCTTTAACTGGAAGGCTGCTTTCTCCTTTCAACACCCCCTGGACCCCCTACCCCCTTGTCTTTTTCACCAAACTGTCTCTGCTTCTTCCCAGACATTCCAGCTGGGCTAGAGGCAGAGCACCTTTGGGAACAGCATTTAAGGGAATGTGAGCACAACACACAAAGTATCTTTAAAAGCATGTTGTGATGTACATATTTTGTAAATTACTTTTTTTGTTGTTACAGTAACCATTTGTAAAACATTCCAAATAATTTCATAGCTCTGAAGCAGCAATCTAATTCCCTTTTCACTTTTGGAAGGTAACTTTCCAGCCTAATCCCTATTGCCCTCTCCATAGAGGAGGAAAAGAGGAATAGGCCTGCCTTACTGAGAGCCAAACAGAGCCCAGGGAAAGACTCTACTATGGCAACCCTCATTGCTGTGTGCAAAGTACTAGCCAAACCAGAAAGGTGATTCCAAGAGGAGTTAGCCAAAAAACAAAAACCTTACTATTCAGGTTTTGTTTTATTTTTAGCTTTAAGATATCTTTAGACAACTGTATTCTTATTTTTTACTTTTTTTCATCAGAAATGACCAAATTAGCATGGTGAGACCTCTGAGACTTTTTGTTTTTCTGGTGCTGGGGATTGAACCCAGGGCCTCGTGCTTCTTTGGCAAATGTTCTAACACTGAGCCATATTCTTAGCCCTGAGACCAAATTTTTCTCCCATCTCTACCCATTTCCCAAGTGTTCACAGAATGGATCATGGGCCCCTTAATCTTGCGTGACCACTTAATTGTTCTCCTGCTTGCTTGAAAAAAAAAAAAAGAAAGAAAATTATGTTTTGGCCACTGATTTAGCCATATGAACTCATCTCATCACCCTTTTCTAGGTCTGAAGCTGCTGTATCTAAAAGTGCCATCTCATTGTGCTTTGTATCAGTCGGTGCTGGAGAATCTTGAATAGCTTATGTACACAACTTTTTAAATTTTATATTATTTTCAAACTGTATCTTTGGGGTGGGGTACCTGGCCACCTCGTCTGGCTGTGAGAGTCCTGCAGTCTGGGCTGGCAGTGTGCTGATCTTTCAAAGTTTCTTTCCCAGCCCAATCCCCACATTTTTGGGTGAGGTTTTGTGAGGTCTGTTAGGTGTACATCCTGCAGCTTATTGGCTTAAAATGTATTCTCCTTTGTTGTGGTCTCTTTGGGGCCAGTTGGGAGAAAGACAAACAATAGCGCAACTGTTTTGATACTGAATATTGACAAGTGTCTTTTTGAAATAAAGAACTAGTCCCTCTAAAAAAAAAAAAAAAAACTAAAAATGATCCAGTTTGACATCAAAATGTCTCACTTTTGTGAATCAATGGTTATAACAGAACGAAAAGACAACTTATAAAATGGGAGGAAATATTTCTAATTATATATCTGACAAACTCTGAAAATACAAAGACATAAACAACTTTTACAAATAAACAACAACAAAATACTGTGATTTTTAAAAAGGACATACAAAAAAAAAGAATCACAAAAAAAAATTTAACACGACACAGGACATGAATACATGTTTCTCAAAAAAAGATACACCCAAGGTCAACAGGCACATGAGAAGAGACTCAATATAAAGAATACTAAAATCATTTTAAGGAAAATTCAAAACAAAATGACAATGAGATCTTGCCTCACACACATCATGGTGCCTCGTACACACAAGTACACTAATAAAAAAAAAAAAGGAGAGAGAGAGAGGGAGGGAGGGAGGAAGGAGAGAAGAAAAACATAACAATTGTTCATAAAAATTGGAGAAATTAGAATTCTATCTTATTTTTATTTTTGTACTGTGGATTAAACTCAGGGTGCTTTACCACAGAGCTACATCGCAAGCCCTGTTTATTTTTAATTTACAGACAGGGTCTCCCTAAGTTGCTCACACTGGGCTGTCTCAACCTTCCTCATTGTTGCCATCCACCTCACCTGACTGAGACATTGGAATTCTTGTGCATAGGTGCTATGAATGAAAAATGGTGCAGCTCTTATGGAAAACAATATGTTGGCCAATTTTTGTAATTTTAGATTGTTTTGGCTTCATTTTAAATTTAAGTTAATTTGGCCCATACCAGAAATAGGGCTTAGATACCCTTAGCACAGTTTTCAATTCTCTTCCCTTCCCAGTTTTTACTGAAATTTACATTATACAACCATTTCCTAGTAACCATCTGTTTAAAGAACACTCCAATACAACCTACTTGACTCATCCACACATAGCCTTGTATACCTTAAACAATTACAGATTCACTCAGGAAATCTGCCTCTGTTAAACCAGGGACCTAACTAAAATAAAGACTTTGGATTTAGGCCTCTGTCTATTTCTGTTGCTCCCCATGGGATGGTTGAGCATGCATGTCCCAGAAAACTGCACTCATCTTGATGCTCCTGCAAGAGGTGCAGCTTTCCTTAGGATTTCAAAGTCATAAAAACTATTCTTTTCACTTCGTGTGTGTTTTCTGTGTGTGCATATGTATTTTGTGTGTGTGTGTGTGTGCATGTGTATTGTGTGTGTGTGTGTTGATGCTTTGTCCTCAGTCTTTTTTTTTTCCCCTCTTCAGTGTCCTGCCCAACTGAAATAACACTTTCAAATTCTCCTCATTTCCAGGGCTCTACTACAAGAGTGGCTATCCTGGTAGAAATGCGTTCCCATCTCTGGGGACTTGCTGCCAACTATTTGTCTGCAGTGGCCCTGCAACTTCTACCCATTCTCTTGTTTTATCCCCTCACCTATCCCCCTATATGCCAACACCTGGTGTGCAGTGGCAAGGTCTTCAGTTAAAAAGGCAGGACTATTTCATTGTCACCTCTTCCAGAAGTCTTTAGGAAAATAAAGAAATGTAAATGTGCATCCCTGGTCCTTAGTCTCTCTTCAGTACTAAGAACTTCCAATGATCTTAGCAAATGATTCAGCTATCATTGCACACTGGGGGTTGCTGCAAACCCAAATTTGGTCAAGAGGGTGGTCCTAGAAGAGGACATGGCTGCATAAAAAGGACCACCAAAAATGCTCAAACAGGCACCACTAAACAACAGGAATTGGCTAAGGAAACATCCAAAGACAAGGGGAAAAATTTGTTTAGCTGCCTAAAAATATAAAACATTCTAAAGACTTACTTAAAAGTTGAGGAAGTTGAGGTCTTGCTGGTGGGGGAGATGTCTCAAGGAAAGGCTGCTGCCCAGGGTCACCAGGTCCCATCTCCATCTTTGCCTGGCGTGGTGGCACACACCTGTAATCTCAACAAATTGGGAGGCTGAGGCAGGATGATTGTGAGTTCAAAGCCAGACTCAGACTCAGAAATAGCTAGGTTCCAAGCAACTCAGCAAGACCCTGTCTCTAAATAAAATACAAAACAGGGCTGCGGATGTGACTCAGTGGTTGAGTGCCCCTGAGTTCAATCCCTGGTACCAAAAAGAACCTCTAATCTATCTATCTATCTATCTATCTATCTTTCTTTCTTTCTTTCTTTTCTTTCTTTTTCTTTCTTTCTCTCTTTCTATCTTTCTTTCTTTATTTTTGTGCTGGGAATTGAACTCAGGAGTACTTAATCACTGAACCACATCCTCCAGCCCTTTTTTCATATTGTATTTTGAGATAGGGTCTTGCTAAATTCCTTAGGCCCTGTCTAAATTGCTGAGACTGGCCTTGAACTCGAATTCTCCTGCCTCAGCCACCCAAACTGCTGGGATTACAGTCCTGCACCACTGTGCCCAGCTATAGCCTCCAATCTTAAAGAGGTAACTAAATTTAATAGAGAAAAATGGCTACGCCTGCCTTTCCTAAATTTACTATAATCATAATAGTCACTGATTAAAAATATTTTGTTAGTCCAACATTGTGAATAATATATTAAGATTGAAATAAGTTTTGGCACTTACAAATTACCTTGATAAAATTGGATTCACTAAATACTCCAGAACTCTTTTTTGTTGTTGTTGTTGCTTTTGGTGGTGCTTAGTATTAGAACCTAGGGCCTTGTACATGTGAGGCAAGCACTCTACCAACTGAACTATATCCCCAACACTCATATCATATAGTTCAATTTTCCTACTTGTATGAAGTCAAAGCAGGGCTTTTGAGTAAAAAATTAATTATACAAAGCTTAATTAATAAGTAGATTATATCAGCTGGTTCTACATTTGACTAACCAAGTTCATCTCTTTTAAAGACGAAACAAATAAATACATAAGTAAAGGAAATAAAAGGTGCTTCATGATGCTTTACTACGACTTAATGCTTTGTTTCCATCTATCAAAGACTTCCTAACTAAAATTCAGTATTATTAAAATTGCTGGCTACATCTGTTCTATCACTAATAAATATACTGTACGATAGATTTGGATAAACTATTTCGTTCAGTGATTATTCCTGCAGCTTTGAAGCTGCATGGTGCCTCTATCTCCAAAGGGATACAACTCACCTTTTCTAGGCTATATAGATATGATATAAGAGCACCTTTGTTGTTACCCACAACCTCAGCATATAAGATCTTGATAACATAGACCTTTTTCCAGGAACCCAGGCATGACATCTGTTATGGTTAGGGTTAGAATTAGAATTAGGTTTAGGTTCAGGGTTAGGGTTAGGATTAGGGTGTGAGACACTGCAAGAAGGTTCAGAGGAGAAATCACTGGACTGTGAGAGTTATAACCCAATTGGTGAATTAATCCCCTGATAGGGATTAACTGAGTGATAACTGAAGTGGTAGAGTGAAGGAGGAGGGAAATGGGGTTGTGACTTTGGGGTATATATTTGAACATGGCAAGGGGAGTCTCTCTAGGCTTACTGATCATGATGTGAGCTGCTTCCCTCTGCCACACTCTTCTGCCATGATGTTCTGCCTCATCCCGAGCCCCAAGGAGTAGAGCCAGCCTTCTATGCTTTGAGCCTTTTCCTCTTCTACAGTTGTTCATGTCGGGTTCTTTTAGTTGCAGCATCAGAAAAGCTATGTCACATTAAGGGTTCTCTCTTCTATGATGATTTATCTGAAATACTCATTAAGTAAGCATATATATACATACACACACACACACACACACACACACACACACACACACACAAATATATATCCCCAATGTCTTTTCTTAGCACTTTTTGGCCACTGGTTACAACATATTCTGGTCTTCATTTACATATTTTACTTATGAATTAAAATCAATAGGCATTCCAATTGATTTGGTCAAGAGGGTGGTCCTAGAAGAGGACATGAATGCATAAAAAGGACCACCAGAAATGCTCAAACAGGTACCACTTAAACAATAGGAATTGGCTAAGGAAACATAAAAAAAAATGATTCCACACAATGCAAAAAAAAAAAAAAAAAAGAGAGAGAGAAAAGAAACAAACAACAACAAAATCCCGAAACCTCTGTCAAAATAAAAGCTTAGGCAATGAAATAACTCTGGACCACCCATAATGGCCAATAGTTGCCTTGGGGCTTCCTACGCAAGAACTTGCTCCTTGGTCTCATGCTAAACACCATCAAAACAATAATGACAGGTTGACTACTGGGTTCTCATGGATATAAATACTTGTCATGGTTAATGTGGATTATAATCTTGATGGGGTTGAGACATGCCTAGGAAACATGAGGAAATCTATAAAGGTTTTGTCTCTCATCACTCCAATAATTCCTTAATGAAAGGTCAAAGCATCCCAGGGACCATTGTATGAACCATGTCTTTCCTGTATTCTGATGTCTGATATCTCTGCTTGGGCTGACCTTGGAGGATTGTCCCTTTCCAGGGCTAAGCAGTTCCCAGAGAAAGTAAACAACTGGCCTGTAATAGTGGATGTCATATCACAGCAACCACTGCAGACCTACAACTCCAGCTACCTCCTTTATTGACTTCTCACACTATGGGCCACTGTTCACCTACCTGACGCCCCTAGGTCCAGGTATCACCAACCTAGCCCTTATGCCCTGGAGCCTGCTGAAATTACTAAATCTAAGGAATCTGAATCCTTCTTACTCGGCTTTGCCCATTCCTTTCCTTCCAGATGAAAATAAAAGCTCTTGCCTCTCCATTCGAGTTGTGGATGACCTTAGTGGTTGCCCATCTGCTCCCTCACTGGGTGGCATGTCCTTTCTTCTTGAGATCTGTGACAATAAAAAAGATTTTCAATGGCAATAATCTCCTCATTCCTTGGAATCATCATTCTTAAAAAGTAATAAAATCTATATTTCAGAAAAAGTGGTGCAAAGGAAGAGGGTGCTTTAGCATCACAGTGGGATGGTATGTTCCAAGACTTTTCTTACGAATATTGCAAGCAGGTACCAGCAGATTGTGGCATATTCTCAGGCTGTTGCACTTTTGCACTGTGTTACACTTTTGCATTGTGACACTGTCTGGGTGTTGCTGTGGATTTCCACTGAAAATTCAGAAGTTGAAACTTGAGTCCTCCACAAGTTCAGATCTAAGCTGTGTGACTTGCCTAGATCCAGATTCAAACTCCTGGGGGCACCCCTTTGTTATACTGACAAGGTCAACTTATAAAAGACTCTTCTTTAGGGCTTCAGGTGTGATTTTTCTCAACTGTTAAGGACAGGATTGGTGTGTACACAGGATGCACTGAGAAGTGATGGGATAAACTACTGCACTGCTATTTTGGACTCATCTCAGTCTGTCCTATGGAGTGGAAAGAGAGCCCTCTCGGGAGATTCTCCTGTGTTGTGATCAACACAGAGTCACTATAATGGTGTTAGGTAGCAGGTAGATTTGAGCAGTGGGACCAAGAAGTTTAAAAGTTAAATTTCAGCCAGGTGTCCTGGAGCATGCCTATAATCCCAAGGACTCAGGAGGCCTTGGCTGGAGGATTGCAAGTTCAAGGCCAGCCTCAGCAACTTAGTGAGACTCTAAGCAAATTTGAGACCCAGTCTCAAATGCTAAGGATGTACCTAAGTGGTTAAACACCCCTGGGTTCAATCCCTGGTCCCAAAGACAAAAAAAAAAAAAAAAAGTTAATTTCTTACATTGAGACTACTTGCTAACTCTCAGCCTTTAAGAATCTCATACAAGGCCATTAAGATCCAGCTTTGGGTTAAAAAGATAGCAATGTATCACAACCCATGACTACATGTTATCTTCAGGGTTATTCTTTCTTCTTAGGGCTCAGGAGTTCAGATTCTTTTTTGGATCTGTACCTCCACTGATCAAAAGAATACAAGTTACCCTTATCAGGATAGGACCCAGATGAAAGAGGGCCTTTGTGACCTTTATGCAAAGATCCCTCAGGATGTCACACAGCTGATTCAGGAACATAAAATTCCCAAATAATATGCATGAACCTCAGTTGTATACTCTGCCTTTCCAGAAAAACAAGGAACTTATGTAAGGACCTGGAGGTTCAAAACACTCTTAAGGCCCCTGTCTCTCTTGGAAGTAGATCCAGGCCCCTCACAGCTGAACTGGAACAAACTATAAAAGAGGCCACCACCTATGCCCAGAGCCACTTGGGCCAACCAGAACACAAAGAAACAAACACAAAAGGATTGAGGACTTAAACACACACACACACACACACACACACACACACACACATTGTAAAGAAATTAATACTTCAAACAAAAGACAAGGAGGGGCTGTTAGAGTTCTCTCAGCAAACACTACTTCGAAAAGTAATATTGAAAAGGCAGAGAACAAACATGCTGCCTATACGCAGTACAGTGGGCACCTGCCCTACCCCACTTTTCTTGTAACCACTTAGAATGTCCATACTGAGTTTCAGCAAAGACAACTACTATGGTTTCAGGCAGCTACAAGTATAAGATACAGAGGAAAAGGGGATAAGATGGAGGCGGTCAGGGGGGTAAGAAAAGACAAGATCCTCTACATAGAAGGGGAAAAAATAAAAGGTAATAAAAAAATTACATTGGGGAATGGGGTTGTAGCTCAGTAGTAGAGTGCTTGCTTCGCATGCATGAGGCACAGAGGTTCGATCCTCAGCACCACATAAAAACAAATAAGTATAATAAAGATATGTGTCCTCTGCAACTAAAAAAAATATTTTAAAAAATTACATTGGTAAATATTATGGTTTGGATGTCAGTTATCCCCAAAAGCTCATGTGTGAGATAATACAAGAAGGTTTAGAGGAGAAATGATTGTGTAATGAGAGCCTTAACCTAATCAGTGAATTAATCCCCTGATAGGGATTAACTGAGTAGTAACTGAAGATGGGTATGGAGCAGCTGCAGGAGGTGGGTCATTGGGGGTGCACCTTTGGGGCATACATTTTGTATCTAGTTAGTGGAGTCTCTCTCCCTCTCTCTGCTTTCCAATCATCATGTGAGCTGCTTCCCTCTACCACAATCTTCTGACATTATGTCCTGCTTCACCCCAAGGCCTGAGGAATAGAGCTGGCTGACTATGGATTGAAAACTCTGAAACTGTGAGCCCCCCAAATAAACTTTTTCTCCTCTAAAGTTGTTCTTGGGGCTGGAGTTGTAGCTCAGTGGTAGAGCACTTGCCTAGCATGAGTGAGGCAGTAGGTTCGATCCTCAGCATCACATAAAAATAAATAATAAAAAGATATTGTGTCCATGTACAACTAAAAAATATTAAATAAATAAATAAACAAATAAAGTTGATATTGTCAGATCTTTCAGTCAGAGCAGCAAAAACAAAACAAAACAAAACAAAAAAAAACTGACTAAACCAGAAATTGGTAACTGAGAGTGGAGTCATTGCTGGGCCTAACCTGACCATATGGTTCAGAAGCTTTTGGAGCTTTTTGAAATTGGTGGGAGGAATTTTGAGATACTTAGCAGTGCAATCTGGAAATGTTTTAGCGGAACTTAATGGCCAGTTCTGCTGGGAGCTCAGAAGACCAGAATGGCAATAGAACTGAGCACGATAAAGTCTGGGCTCATGAGGTTTTAGAAGAAAAGGAGAATATTCTTGGCAATTGTACTACAGGCCATTTGTGTAACATTCTGGCTGAGGCATTGTCTGCATTTTGCTCATGTCCTGTGACTTTCTGTGAGGCTGATTTTAAAAGTGATGGACTCCTTTATCTGGTGGAAGAAATGTCTAGGCAGCATAGCATTCAGGCGGTGGCATGGATATTGCTGGTAGTTTTTAGCCAAATTTATTTTGATAATTAGGAGCAGAAAGCAGAGCAAAAAGATTTGACTTTAAGGGCCAGGGTAAAACTGAGGCTAAGGAAGTTGTAGTTGTTATAAAGACATTGTTGACCCTAAAGTGCAACATCCGCTGACCAAACCTGCAGGAATGAAGCCAAGACAAGCCAATTAGAAAGGCTACTTGGAATGTCATCAACAGGGCCACAGGGTTGAAGCTATATAAGCCCTTTGGACAGAACATCACCAGGTACCCCAGTCAATTAAACATAAAGACAGGAGCTGAGATTGTGGCTTATTGGTAGACTGCTTGCCTCACATGCGTGAAGCACTGGGTTCTTTCCTCAGCAACACATAAAAATAAAGATATTGTGTCCACTTATTTAAAACAAATTCTAAAAAAAAAAAAAAAAAAAAGAATGATACCAGATGATACATGTCCAGACACCTATAGACCTCAAGAATGGCAGAAAATCTTTCAAGTGGTATTATGTACACTTGAATGTTTCACCTAACTGCTACAAAACATAAGTGAGTATTCAGTAATAAATTAGAATGAATTAAAATGGTCCAAATTATATTGTTACATTGTGAGCATGTATATGAAAAAGGAATCCCAATATTATATAACTCTAATGCACCAATAAAAAGTCTTTTAAAGGCCTATTAACCATGTGTCTAAACATTTAAAAGTAATAAATTAACTGTTTTAGTGAGCTTTTTTGCTACTGTGACTAAATGACCTGACCACAACTGTAGAGGAGGAAAATTTATTTTATGGCTCAGTTTCAGAGGTCTTAGTCCATAGAAGGCTGGCTCCATTCCTTAGGGTCGCAGAACAGCATGGTGGAAGAGTGTGGTGGAGAGAAGCAACTCACATCATGATCAGAAAACAGACAGGTCTCTACTTGCCAGAGACAAATGTATACCCTCAAACCTATGCCTCCAAGGCCACCCTACCAGCCTTCAATTAACACTCTGTTAATCCCTATTGGGGGGGGGGATTAATGCACTAATTGGATTAAGGCTCTCACAACTAATCATTTCTTCTCTGAACTTTCTTGCATTGTCTCACACATGAGCTTTGGGGGGCACACCTCATATCCAAACCATAACATTAACAAATTGTTTAAAAAAAAAAAGAAAAGAAAGAAAAAGAATGTAGTACTGTTACATGCTACACTGTAAATGAACCTCGGAAACATTATGCAATGGAAAATAGTTACAAAAAGGCCACATACTGATTCTGTTTATACAAAATGTCCAAAATACCCAAACACATAGACAAAGTAGATGAGTGGTTACCAAGCAATGAATGAACGGGATGATTGGGACTAACTGATAATAGGTACACAGTATCATTTTGGTGAAAGAAGTGTTCTACAACTGGATAGTGTTGATGGCTACATGGCCAGGTGGGTGTGCTGGGAACCACTGAAGTGTACACTTGGCAATAAACTGGTATAAAAATAAGGGAGTTCACTAGGTGCAGGTGAATACACCTGTAATCCCAGCAACTTGGGGATCTGAGAGGAGGAATGCAAGTTCAAGGCCAGCCTCAGCAATTTAGTAAGACCCTAAGCAACTTAGTGAGACTCTGTCTCAATAAATAAATAAATAAATAATAAGCATTTTTAAGAGCTAAGGAAGGGCACTCTGGTGCCTGTAATCCCAGTAGCAGACGCAGGAAGAGTTCAAAAAGCCAGCCTCAGGAACTCAGCAACATGTTAAGCAACTCAGTGAGACCCTGTCTCTAAATAAAAGACAAAAAAGGGCGGGATGTGACTCAGTGGTCAGGTGCCTCTGGGTTAAACTTAAAAAAAAAAAAAAAAAAAAGGAGCTCATTCTAAGTACAATAGTTAAATAATTAAAGTATAATACTTATTTTTTATTTTATGTTTCTGTCATAGGGGAGATGGGTATTGAACCTAGGATGCACTAACAGTGAGGTATATCCCCAGCCCTTTTTACTTTTTATTTTGAGATAGGATCTCATTATGTAGCTTAGGGCCTCAGGAAGTGCTGAGGCTGGCCTTGAATTTGTAATCCTCTAGTCTTGTCACCGGGATGACAGATGTACCCTTCTGTGCCTGGCTCCAAAGCTTATTTGCTATATTCCTTCTTAAGTAATAAGACCATTCTTCCTTATCTCATTTGTGTTCGGGTTTCTGGGATCTTTTGAGTGCACCCTTGTTTTCTAAACTGCATTGCTTAGAAACCATTTAAAATTTAATTTAAGTACCCCACAAATTAGTCTTTGCACCATTGAAGCAGCATGACTGGCTGCCTCCTTGGCTATGTTGTTAACAGAAACTCTAACCCTAAGCCTGGGACCCTTCATACCCACTATGCTCTGGGAAATAGAAAGAGCAACCCACACTTTTCATGGCTACTTAGGCAAAATATGTACCCTCTGATAGACCATAAGAGGAATAGAGGGTGGCTTCCCCTGGCCTTAGACTTTTGTTAGATGTCATAATACTACCTAGCCACCTGGGGCCACAGAAAATATGCTTACCAGAAAATCCTTTGGGATTAACTGAGTGAATAGTAATTGTAGTTCACATACTATGTGAAAAGCCATAGGCCCACAGGTCAGGCTGCAGCACATGTGAAATTACACTCATTTGAACCTAAACTTCCATCAAGACCACAAAACAACAAAACACACATACAAACTCTAATGGTGGTGGTCCACTTTAAAAGGCTTTGCCTATAGCACCAGCTGCACTGCTATTGCAACTTATTTTTTAAAAGGACATGTTTCACTCCCTTTTCTTCCCTAATATCTCTTCCTTCCTAATCTCAAGAGGAAAAGGGTTAACTTTCTTCCCCATCCTAGAAAGAATTACTTGTGGGCTAGGGTTGTGGCTCAGAGGTAGAGTGTTCCGTAGGCTTGAGGGACTGGGTTCTATCCTCAGCACCACATAAAAATAAATATTGTCTCCACCTATAACTAAAAAATAAAGATTCTTTTTTTTTTTTTGTATAAAGAATTACTTATTTGGGGGCACACACCCACCACAGAAACAAAGTAATCCAAACTTTGGGGCTACCACCAGAAGACCTCAGAAATGACTATCTCCAAAATTAACAAGTCAATTAAAACTCTTTGGACAGAAAACATTTTAAATTTAGCCTTTGAATCATCTCTTCAAAAGCCCTCTTGCACAGAATCACAGCCTCTGGGACAAAAGTCCTCTGTGTTTCTCATTTGCTAGCAAAGCAATAAAACTTCCTTTTCCTTTTTCTCAAAATGATGTCCTAGCTATTGGATTGGCATCAGGATAAGGATTAAGCTTTCAGTAACAAAATCACTCTAGTGGGCAATTACATGGTATTTCATTAACTATTGATCATATTCGCTTAGATTTATAAATTGGAACTCTTGTGCACAGGTGATGTGAAAAATGGTTCGGCTCCTATGGCAAACAATTTGGTGAATTCTTAGAATTTTAGATGGTTTTGGCTTCTATTTTAAATTTAAGTTGACCTTTCCCATACTAGAAGCAGGGCTTACATGCCCTTAACACAGTTTCCATTTCTCCTATCCTCTTAGTTCTTCAACAAGACCATTCCAAAAATCTACCTTATAGACCATCTCCTAATAATCGTCTCCATTTGCTACAGTTCAATACAACCTATTTGACTCATCCAGTCATGTTCACATCCCACAAGAACTCTGCAGATGTGCCAAAGAAACTCCTACTCAAGTCACTGTAGCCTCCAGGGAGCTCCTGTCTACTTACTATGATTTACCAATCTTAGCTCCACTCAGGAAACTTGCCTGAATTAAAAATCATGAACTTCAACAAATGTTTTGGCCTTAGGTCAATCTCTGTCTCTCTTGTACCTCACCTTCTTTTCGAGTGTGCATGTCCCACAAGAATGCACTCTTACTGATGGTCCTGCAAGGTCTGCTGCCCTCTTCTCTTTAGGATTTCAAAATAATAAAATAATAAAACAATAAAAACTGCTCCTTCACGTTTGTGTTTGAGTCTGTGTGATTATGCTGCCTCCTCAGTGTGTTGCCTCATTGAAACATCCCAATCAAATTCACCTCCTGTCCAGGGTTCTCCTACAGAGTGGCTATCTTGGCAAAAATAAACTGGACATGGGTCAGAAATTTCAGGCAACATGTTTTCTCAATTACTAGGGACATGCTGCCATCTATCGGTCTCCAGCGGCACTGCAGCATCCACCCCTTCTTTTGTTTCATTGGCTATTCATCCCCCCCCACAAACAGCCATCCCCCTATGCACAAACACCTGGTGTGAGTGGCAAAAGGCTTAATTTAAAAGCCAGAAAAACCCATTGTCACCCTGCAGAGAAGCGCTTAGCAAAATAAAGAAATGTAAATACGAATCCGTTGTCCTTGGGCTCCTCTCAGAGCTGGAAACTTCTTGCATGCTAGGCAAAAGACTCAGCTGTCATATCCCAACTGGGTGGTCCTAGGAGAGGACGTGGCTGCGTAGGAAGGGGACCCTAAACCACGAGAAATGCTCACTACATGCTCCAGTTAAACACTAGGAATTGACAAAGGAAGCGTCCCAAGACAAAGGGGAAAAGTTTTAGCTGCACAGAAATATAAGCCATTTTAAAGCCTTTACTTAAAAGATGAAGAAGTGGGAGGAAGGGAATGGAGTATGGTGGTAGGAAGGGCTGCTGCTCATTGTCAACAGAACCTTTTCCCATGGCTCTATTCCTCTTCTCAATCAGAAAAAGAAACTTAAAATAAGAACTTCTGTCAGATAAATTCCTAAAACACATTTAAAAATGTTTAAAGGAAAAAAGGCTGTCACTTAAGCCAGTTACAAAGTAAGGAGTAAAATAAGGGGAACTTTTAGTACTTAGGGATCACCACGTATAGAGAACACAATGCAAGGACTAGACTACATAAATTACTTATTAAGTCATAAACACTAAAAAAAAGATAAAAGGCAAAAATTGTGTGGTATACATATATATATAAAGAAGTTCAATATAAACAATATGATAAATTGTTTTCCAGTAGGAACAAATCATAATTAAAATAAAACAAATTAACCTAGTTTGGTCCAAATGAATATTCAAAATTGATGTACTAGATTATATACAAAAGATATATTTATGTAATGTATTTATGTAAGAAAAATGGAAAAACAAAGTGCTGATTGACTGTGTGTCTAAACACTAACTTTTGATAAACTACACCAATTGACAAAAATTCACTGGGCTAATAATACTGGGGCTCCAAATTGGTACACCTGGGATCCCATGAAATTTTAAAATTCTGCAGCTTTCAATCTTCAACAGGTAACTAAATATAATACAGAAAAAAATGGCTATGGCTGCCTTCCCTAAATTTCACTCATAATACTCATAACACTCATAATACTCACTATTCCAAAAATTTCTATATTGGTCATATATGCTCTGACACAAAGAATATACTGAAGTAAGCTTGTGCATCTACAAATTAGCTTGATAAAATGGGATCTCAGGGCTGGGGATGTGGCTCAAGCAGTAGCGCGCTCGCCTGGCATGCGTGCGGCCCGGGTTCGATTCTCAGCACCACATACCAACAAAGATGTTGTGTCCGCTGAGAACTAAAAAATAAATATTAAAAATTCTCATTCTCTCTCTCTCTCTCTCTCTCTCTCTCTCTCACTCTCACTCTCTCTTAAAAAAAAATGGGATCTCATTTACACTGGGCTAAAACAGTTCAACAGCTCTATTAAGTTAATACAGGACATTTGAGCATATAAACATACCTAGCTAATTAAGAAGGAATTGACGCTAGTGTCTGTTTTCTCATTTGACAGGCCAATTTGGTCTTCTTAAATCTGAAATAATAAGCAAGTAAAATGAATAAGAGGGTAGCAGAGGGAAAGAGGGCACACCTGGGACTAAAATGGAGCAAAGTACATTCCATGCATGCATGATTATGTGAAAATAAACTCTAGTATCACGTGTGACTATAATGCACCAATACAATCGTTTTTAAGAAAAGAAATAAAAGGTGCTTTATGGTGCTTTACCCAAACCTTAATACTTTGATTCCATCCTTAAAGCCTCCCTAAACAATAGTTAATAAACTAAAAAAGTCATGCTGTTTATTTAAATGTCCAGGAATCGGGATACCTTAAGAACACCCTCTTCCAGGCAGCCATGTCTGACACACATACGAAGTACATATAAAGTCAAGGTTTTTTTGTATTTCCTAATCTCAGATGCAACATAGCCCTCATTTAAATATGTTCTGAGGCTGGGGATGTGGCTCAAGCGGTAGCGCGCTCGCCTGGCATGCGTGCGGCCCGGGTTCGATCCTCAGCACCACATACCAACAAAGATGTTGTGTCCGCCGAGAACTGAAAAATAAATATTTAAAAAAAAAATTCTCTCTCTCTCAAAAGAAAAAAATTATAAAAATGTCCTTGTAGGCGGAAGGCAGAGGGCGGGGGAGGAGAGCGGTCGCTGGGTGATTGTGTCACCAGTAGGCGCCGCTCTCCCCGCCCCCACCCCTGTCTTTGTCAAGGCGGGAAACCTACACAGAGAGAGGGAGGAGCCTGATGAGCTCATAGCTCCATGGCTGCTGCTGGAGAGTGCTGTGAGCCAGCGAGCACGGGAGAGCAGCCTACACCTCAGGACCAGCGACGCCGTGGCGTCACCCTTTTCCCCAGCTCTCCTTCCCAGAAAAGGTGGCTCCTCATGCCCGGGCACAAGCCAGAGCCTTTGTCAGAGCCCTTGCCAGAGCCAGCAGCAGGGCACCAGGGAGGCTGCTACTGCCAGCCTCGAGTGGGGACTTCCTCTTTAGTAAGTGGACCCTGAGGAGGGGCTGGGATTTCTGGCTCGGCCTGAGTCACAGCGCAAAGATCCACAAGGTGTAGGGAGAGGAGTCCACGTGGCAGCCTCAACTGCTGGAACACAGTGAAAGTGGCGCCAAGCTGAGTCATTGCTTCTCTCCAGTCAGCTGCCTGGAATACCTTCTTGGGCCTGTAGCATGTCACCCTGGTTTGTATGATACCTTACCCCAGCTCAGGAGCCACCCTCACTCTGAGTGTGGGGATCCTAATGTGAAGCAGGGAGAGTAGGATCAGTGTCTCTCCAGTTTCTTACTGTCCCCCTTTTCCTCAATATCCTTAGGGGTCTTTTCCCTTGGTCAGTCACCAGACCCCTGGCTCTTCTGCAGGTCTTTGGGGAGTTACTCTACTCCTGTCCTCCCTCACAGCCTCTTACCAAGGTAAACTATAAAAACAAAATCATGGGCTAGAGTTGTGGCTCAGTGATAGAGTGCTTGCCTGGCATGTGTGAGGCCCTGGGTTGGATCCTTGCAACACATGTAAATAAATAAATAAAAGATCCATTGACAACTAAAAGAATATGTATTAAAAAAAAGTCATGGGGGGCTGGGGCTGGGGCTCAGTGGTAGCACACTTGCCTGGCATGTGTGAGGCACTGGGTTTGATTCTCAGCACCACATATAAAGAAATAAAATAAAGGTCTATCAACAACTAGAAAAACAAACAAAAAAAAGTCATGGGCTGGGGATGTGGCTCAGTGATAAAGCATGCTTGCCTAGCATTTATAAGGCCCTGGGTTCAATTCTAGTACCACCACTACCAAAAAAAAAAAAAAAAAAAAAAAAAAGTGGCACAGAGAAAGCATAAATAAGCAAGACACCCAGGAAGAAAAAAGGGAGATGAGCAGAACCATCCTCTGGTTGTAGCCACACTACCACTGCTTCTTCTCATTTTTGAGCAGGAGCCTTCCACAGTTACTGCCTCAGTGCCAAGGAGGAAGGAAACCAACCCACTTTCTCAGCACCAGGACTTCTCTCTAAAACAGTGTCTCCACCATCAGCAATATTTCTAAAAGGCTATCTAAATTCTTGAATGTGAAAACTGTCACATCTTCTCATAGTCCAGGCAAAGTCCAAGAAGTGGCAGGCTGGGTTTTAGAAATGAATCAGGAATTTCTCTGTGTGGGCAGCAAAAGACCACAAACTGAAGGGTCTCACAGAACCTTAAGCCAGATAGATGAGAAAACAGAGGAGGAGCACACTTCAAAGAATGGTGAAATTGTTGAACAGAACCTCGACCTGGAGACCCAAATGATTCTTGGCAAGAACAAGTGGAAGAAAACAATAATGAACTTATTTCCGTATACAAGGACTCCTCAGGAAACCAAGAAAAACAGGAGGAAGATGCAGAACATGCTGCTGAAGAGGAAGAGGAAGAGACAATGGACCAGGATGATTTTGATCAGTTTGGTGATAGTAGCAGAGGAGATGAACACACACAGAGTAATAGTGCCACACACTGCAGAAGTCCTGTGGACCTGCCCATTCACCCCCTCCCCTCCGCATTCTATACAAAGACAACAAAAATGAAAACAAACTTGGGCCACGGTTCAAAGGTCCACTCCTTTTCTTTGGAAAGAAAATATGCAAAATCTCAGAATGTACATGTACCACTGGGATGTTCAGCAATACCAACAACTATTAGGGACCTGAGAGCAGCCAATGGCCAAGGGCAAGAACAACACTAGAAGAATTGTGTCCAATCAACTACACGCCTCCTCCAAGAATGGCAGAAAATGTTGCAGGTGACATGTACATGTACTACTTGAAATGTTTCACTTAACTGCTACAAAACGTAAGTGATTATTCAGTCATTAAAAGGAGTAAAGGAAAACAGAAAATTGTAATTAATAATTTTTGCATCAATAATTTTTTTTATCAAAGGCCCACAAACCACATGCCTAAACATTTAAAAGTCATAAATCAAGTTAATAAACTAAGAAAGTCATGCTGTTTGTTTAAATGTCCAGAATAGGCAATCCCATAGAGATAGGGGTTGCCAAGCAGTGAGGGGAGGGGACAACAGGGACTAAGGGCTAACAGGTACACAGAGTCTTTGGGGGTAACAGAAGTGTTCTGGAACTGGATAGTGGTGATGGCGCATGGCAAGGTAAATGTGTTGGGAACATTGAAGGGTCCAGGAAGGTTAAAATGGTTGCTGTTATGTGACATACTTATCAGTACAATGCAATAAACATAAGGGAGCTCATTTTAAGTGGAATAATGAAACTCCAATGACTATTCTGTGTATCTACAAGGCACTTAAAATTAATATAAGAACTCCACTAGTCACTGTAGATAACTTACCTGTCACTGCTACATTAGTAGAGTTCATGCAGCTTCTTTTCATCAATGCCAAGCTTGTATACGGCTCAGTGTGATGAAATATTCATTTCTACTTTGTATTGAAATTCTCTGAACATTTACTTCAGAAGTCCCTATCTTTGCAGTAAGCCATGGTTTTAACAAAACTAGGCAAATGCATCAAGGCCAGTGTATTGTCACTTCAAAGCATACCCCAGTCCCACATCCCCCAAAACATGGCCATTTTCCTAAATCTCACCAATGGAGATGATGTGACTTTGTGTGCTGAAGAAGTCTTCACCCCTGTGCCAAAATCTTCGCCTGGCTTTTCTTCCTGAACTCATTACATAGTCCATGATCCATGCACTCTGTACAAATGTACAATCCTAAACTTCTATACCTAGAAGAAAAACAGGCACAGGTCACAAAAGTTAAAGGAGATTATTTACTTCCTTACGAGGCACCTGTATCAAGTGCCTTCTCGCTGGGGACAGGATCCCACACTCCCAGATTTTTTGGCCTGCTCCTATACACATTCAGCTTTCCCCATAATCTTTCAGCTTTGCATTTTAAAATAATGCTAGTGGCCTCAAACATGTGATCCTCTTGCATCAGCACCCTAGTTGCTGGGATTATAGGCATGCATCAGCATGCCTAGCTTGGGTAACATTTTATCTCAGGTAAGACCTTATCTTAGTATTCTTTTCTCTGTTATTATGGTTGAACTCCTGAACTAGGCCATAGCACCCAGCCAAAAGAGTCCTAGAGGTAAACTCAGTTATTACTTGCCTTGTTGTTGTTACAATTCGTCCCCTGACCCAGTGAGGTATGATACTCTTGCACAGCAGGAGCAAGAAGACCCTATATCCTTGCCCACCAAAGAGCCCTCAGGATATCCCACAGTTGATTCAGGAACATAAAATTCCCAGATAATATGCATGGTCCTCAGTTATATACTCTGCCTTTGAGTAAACCAAGGGCCTTATGTAAGGTCCTAGAGGTTGAAAAACACTTTTTTTTTTTTTTTTAAGAGAGAGAGAAAATTTTTCAATATTTATTTTTTATTTTTCGGTGGACACAATATCTTTATTTGTATGTGGTGCTGAGGATTGAACCCAGTGCCCTGCCCATGCCAGGCAAGCACGCTACGGCTTGAGCCACATCCCCAGCCCGAAAACACTCTTAAGGCCCCTGTCTCTTTCTTGAAAGTAGATCCAGGCCCCTCAGAGGTGAACTGGAACAAACTATAGAAAGAGGCCATCACCTATGCCCAGAGCTACTTGGGCCAACCAGGACACAAGAAAACAGAGAAAAGGATTGGGGACTTAAAAAACAAACAAACAAACAAACAAAAAAAATGTTTCAAACAAAACTTTTGTTTGAAGAGAACTGATACTTCAAACAAAAGACAAAATTATGCTGTCTTAAGGAGGGGCTATTAGAGTTCTCTCAGCAAACACTATTTTCTAAAGTCATATTGGAAAGATAGAGGACAAAATAGGCTGCCTATAGGCAGTGCAGCAGGGGCCTATCCCTACCCCTCTTCCTGTAACCACTTAGAATGTCCATCCTGAGTTTCAGCAAAGACAACAACTGAACACTATGGTTTCAAGCAGCTAGGAATGTAAGAAAAGGAAGGAAAGGAAAAAAAGGAGGGAAAGAAAATAAGACAAAATCCCCTACATAGAAAATAAAAGATAACAAAAAAATTACATAGGTAAATGTAATATTTTATATATTATTTATACTTAACATGTTCATATATATATATATATATATATATATATACACACAGACACACACAGATTCACAATTTTACAGAATTTGAAACTCAAATTTTTTTTTTTTTAAAGAGAGAGAGAGAGAGAGAGGAGAGAGAGAGAGAATTTTTAATATTTATTTTTTAGTTCTCGGCGGACACAACATCTTTGTTGGTATGTGGTGCTGAGGATCGAACCCGGGCCGCACGCATGCCAGGCGAGCGCGCTACCGCCTGAGCCACATCCCCAGCCCTGAAACTCAAATTTTTAAAAATATTTGTTTATATGGTGCTGAGGATTGAACCCAGTGCCTCATGCATGCTAGGCGAGCACTCTACCACTGAGCCACAACCTCAGCCCCTGAAACTCAAATTTTACATACTAACATTTACAGGGCTAGGGATGTAGCTCAGGGGAAGACTACTTGCCTGGCATGTGTGAGACGCTGGGTTCGAGTCTTAACACCACATATAAATAAATAAATAAAATAAAGGTCAATGAACAACTACAACTAAAATTTTTTTTTAAAAAATTATGTACTATAAATTGATAGAATACAATTTTGCACATATAATAATAAGCACATATCAACATAGGTTCTTTTTTTTTTTTAATATTTATTTATTTTAGTTCTCGGCGGACACAACATCTTTGTTTTGTATGTGGTGCTGAGGATCGAACCCAGGCCGCACGCATGCCAGGCGAGCGCCCTACCGCTTGAGCCACATCCCCAGCCCTCAACATAGGTTCTTAATTAATTTTAGCATTTGCTAAAATGCACTAATTGACTAAGCTCCAGAATCAATATATTCTTGGGGCTCATCTATTTATACCTGGATATATTGCTGAAGTTAAACATTATAATTTTAATAAAATAACTACCTTTATAGGAAAAATAGTTATGCCCCATTTTAACTATATAGTTGCTTGAGTTTCCCATGGTCATAGTTCCTATTGCCATAAAATATCCTGCATTGGGCATAGATGCTGTCACAAATTAAAATTAAGACACATATATAGGCTAATGGACTAGAGGAAAGAAATAAACTCTTGCTCAAATGATTTTTGACCAACAGAACCACTGAATGTAAAGCACGATCCTTTTTCCTTGGAATAGTTAAAATAACTGTGAATGATTAAAAAAACAGAAAAAATAAAAAATAAGCAGGAGATAGGAGGGTTGAAAGCTCAAAGCCAGCCATAGCAACTTTACGAGATGCTCATCAACTTGGAGAGACCCAGTCTCAAAATAAAAAATAACAAAATAATAAAGGGCTGGGGATGTGGCACAATGGTTATGTGCCCCTGGGTTCAATCCCTGGTACCAAGAAAAAAAATTTATATAACATAAAGTTAAAAAGAAAATGTTCTGGGGCTGGGACTGTAGTTTAGTGGCAGAGCGCTTGCCTAACAGGCATGAGGCCCTGGATTCAATCCTCAGCACCACATAAAAATAAATAAATAAAATAAATGTATTGTGCCCAACTACAACTAAAAAATAAATATTTTAAAAAATGTTCTGACAGATTTTTATACCACCACATAGATTATAACTGAACTCTAACAAATAATAAACTACACTATTGACAAAAATTCATGTAATTAATCATAGTAGGGCTCAAATTAAGGTTACATCTGAGGGGCTGGGGATGTGGCTAAAGCGGTAGCGCACTCTCCTGGCATGCGTGCGGCCCCGGTTCGATCCTCAGCACCACATACAAACAAAGATGTTGTGTCCACCGAAAACTAAAAAATAAATAAATAAATACTTTAAAAAAAAAAAAAAGGTTACATCTGGGCATTCCACTGATTTTAAACCCTGTTTCCTCTTTATTTTGTTTTTTGCTGTTATTGTTAGTGGTGGGATGGGTACTGGGATTGAAGCCAGGAACAAAACCACTAATCTACAGCCTGACCCTTTTTTATTTTTTGAGACTGGGTCTCTCCAAGTTGATGAGAGTCTCATGAAGTTGTTATGGCTAGCATTACAGCAGGACTCCAGCACACCTGGCCCGCTATAATCTTAGGTAATTAATTTGATATAGAAAGAAAAGTATAGGTCTTCATTTAGCTTTTACCTTGATTTAATTTTCCACAGTTAGTCACTGCTACAAAATGCTCTAATTCTGGACATAAATGTTCTGAAAGAATAAAAATAAAGTCTTTGGTACTTAAAAGTGGGCTTGAGAAAATGGGACCCCATGAATCCTCATTTAAAATTGTTAACATAACCCAGTGTAAATTAAAAGAGGGGACTCAAGTCCTAAAACTCATTATGTTAAAGCCTAATAAATAGGTATAGCTGGAGGTGTTGCTCAGTTGTAGAGCATTTGTCTTCCATGTGAAGGTCCTGGGTCTGATCTCAAGAACAGCAAAATAAAAAAGTAAATCAATATGGGACTGGGGATGTGGCTTAAGCGGTAGCGCGCTTGCGTCGCATGCGTGCAGCCCGAGTTCGATCCTCAGCTCTACATACAAAAACAAAGAGGTTGTGTCCGCCTAAAACTAAAAAATAAATATTAAAAAATTCCCTTTCTGTCTCTCTCTTAAAAAAAAAAAAAAAAAAGGTAGGGGCTGGGGATGTGGCTCAAGTGGTAGCGCGCTCACCTCGCATGCGTGCGGCCTGGGTTGGATCCTCAGCACCACATACCAACAAAGATGTTGTGTCTGCCGAAAACTAAAAAATAAATATAAAAAATTCTCTCTCTCTCTCTCTCCTCTCTCACTCTCTCTTTAAAAAAAAAAAAAAAAGAGTAAATTAAAGCAAAAAGCCGGGTGTGGTGGCGCAAGCCTATAATCCCAGGGGATCAGAAGGCTGAGACAGGAGGATTACATGTACAAAGCCAGCCTCAGCAACTTAGCAAGTGAGACCCTATCTCAAAATAAAAAAAAAAATAAAAAGGGCTTGTGGTGTGGCTCAGTAGTTAAGCAACCCTCGGTTCAATCCCTGGTACCAAAAAAAAAAAAAAAAGTAAATCAATAAATGCAATAATAAAGGTGATCATCCCCTCTGAGTCTCCATTTGAAAGACAAATTTTGTCTGTTCTTAAATCTGAAATGAATCAATGATACAGATACATTAAAAATATAGAATATAGAGCATGGCTCATGATGGTTTTCTACAAACATAATACTGTGATCCTATCCACCAATGCCTGCTAAATCAATGTCCAAAATTATTACAATTATTAATGCTATTTAATCAAACGTAAGTGAGATTTATAGATTTGGCTAATCAGTTCTGTTTAGTGCCTGTTGCATCAGGCTTTCAGCTGCAGATTGCATACACCTTCAAAGGGATACAACATACCTTTGGTAGAAGGCTGAACATGAGGTACATCAACATCTTTTTCATTATGCAATTGGCAGACATGATGTTGATGATACATAATGTAGTCCAGGAACACTAGTACATTAATGACATCTCCTTCCAAGGAGATTCACCTAACACATTTACTAAATATATAAAAGTCCAATATCTTTTAAATTTTTTCAATTATGTTGGCAATACATTCCTCATTTACAAATTTTACTTATGCATTAAAATGAACACTCGCACCCTTTAGAACATTAAGAAAATCCTTCATGATAAAAACACTGGGAACTGTTTTCATGCTTATATAAGTCTCTGGACCACTCAGGATATCAAATACTTAGTTCTAAGATTTTGTATGCAAGAAATTGTCTCTCTTGGTCTCATGCTATGCACCAAACAACCAATGACTGACTGCTTACTGGATTCTTTGAAGATTTGAGGCTCTCACAGACCCTGAGCCCAGGACCCTCATTAGCCAGCTTCCCATCATAAAAATTGCACCCCGCAACCTTGACATGGCTACAGAGCCTCATTAAGACAGCATATAGCCAGGTGTGGTGGTGCACACCTATAATCCCAGCAATTTGGGAGGGTGAGAAGGAAGATTGCAAGTTCTAGGCCAGTCTCACCAATTTAGTGAGGCCCTAAATAATTGAGAAAGATTCTGTTTCAAAATAAAAAATAAAAGGGCTGGGCATGTAGCTCAGTGACAAAGTGCCCCTGGGTTCAATCCCAAGTACCCTACTCCCCTCAAAAAATATAGAATAGAACCAAATCTAGGCCCTCTGATATATTCCACCCGAACATTAGGGTGTCTTCCCTTCTCCTCAGTGCCTTGCCACATGTCAGGGTGTTGAAGGAGGATATCTGTACCTCAGATCCCTGAACTACATGGGAAATCCCTTGGTATAAACTGAGTGAATACTAATAGGGGTTCACTGACTACACATACAACAATTTTCACCATCATATGATACAGAGCTTAATGGAAAGAATTCCTTTCCATCACTTAAGTAGGATGTCCCTCATAAGGGACAGGACCCAAACAATGTACTTGGCTAAACTTCAGGCAAAAATCTTAGCACTGGATACCCTGCTCAAGATATAGTCCCATCTACATATTTATTACAAAAATTGTGCCTTTGAAGATAAAAACAAAACACTGTGAGAACCTCTTGCCTCAGATGTCCGAAATATAAAGCAAAGTCAGAAGCTTCCACGTATACTAAGGATTGAATAAAAGGCTTAATGAATAATCATTATTGCTTCAGAGTTACTGACATTATTCATAGTAACAAGACATTCATTCCACTTAAAATGTGCACTGCTGAGTTCTTTTGTGTGTGTGTTGAGGGGGGTAGTGCTGGGGATTAGAACCCAGGGCCTTGTGCATGAAACATACGCTATATCCCCAGCCCTGCAATGCTGAATGTTTTTGATAAGAACATTCAATAGAATCTTCGTTGTCCTTCTAGGTCACAGACACCTGCTTTAATTTGTATACATAATAACCTGCTCAATATCTATTTTTGAAATTATAACCCAACAAATAAACTGATACATTTCTATTTCGTCCCAGGCCTAACCCAACTTTTGTTATCATTATCATTATGATTCTCATCATTATTTGTGGTACTGGGATACCAGTTACCACCAGTCCTACTTTTTTTATTAATATTTTTTTTAGTTGTTGATATACCTTTATTTTATTTATTTGTATGTGGTGCTGAGAATTGAACCCAGTGCCTCACACATGCCAGGCAAGTGTGCCACCACTGAGACACAGCTCCAGTTCCCCAGTCCTACATTTTAAAATGTTTTTATTAGTGCATTATAGTTACAACATAATAGAGGAGTTCATTTTGACATAATCATTTGTTCCATTTCAGTCCCCAGTGCTTCCTCTTTCCCTCCCCTCTTCCTGCCCAGATTCCCCATCCTCTACTGGTCTTTCTTCTATTTATTTATTGTTTTTTAAATTGATGCTTTACAGATATAGATAAACGAGGACTTCAGCGTGATATATTCATATGTACAAGCATAATTTTGCAATTTCATTCTGTATTTCTTTCTTTTCCATCTCCTTACTCCCCCCATTCCCCTTTCTCTAGTTTACTGATCTCCCCTCTATTTTAATGGGATCCATCCCTCACTCCTTTTTCCCCCGTTACTTGGCCCTAGCTTCCACATATGAGAGAAAACATTTTACCCTGAACTTTCTGAGGCTGCCTCATTACTCTTAACACGATGATGTCCAATTTCATCCATTTACCAGCAAATTCCATAATTTCGATTCTTCTTTATGACTGAGGATACAGGGTCTCCCTCAGTTAGTTCCATGCTAAACTAGAATTTTAAACCCTCCTGCTACAGCCTTCACGGTTTCAGGGTTCACAGACATGCACCACCATGCTGGCTCAATCTTTACTGGCATCATACACACCTACCCTTCCATACCTAGAGAAAAGAAAAAAAAATAAAGGTCAGCAAACTTAAGAGAGATTATTTCTTTCCCTAGAAATCAATCTGTATCACATAAGTCAACCCCTTGTCGATGGGGACAGGATCACATACTCCCTGATCTCTCTGCCTGCTACACACCTTGAGCTTTCCCCAAGGTCTTTCAGTTTGCATCTCCAAGCCTCAGCACCTGAACACCCTCTCTGAACACTTATTGTCTCTACTAGTCAACCACAACTGCCTTCCATCTAAAAGTGATGCTGAGGGGCTGGGGATGTGGCTCAAGCGGTAGCGCGCTCGCCTGGCATGCATGCGGCCCGGGTTCAATCCTCAGCACCACATACCAACAAAGATGTTGTGTCCGCCGAGAACTAAAAAATAAATATTAAAAATTCTCTCTCTCTCTCTCTCTCTCTCTCCTCTCTCACTCTCTCTTTAAAAAAATAAATAAATAAATAAAAAATAAAAGTGATGCTGAGGCACTAAGTTTTAGTGAATTTTTGTAACTGTATGTGGCCTCAACAACTCTTTTAAGTAAATGTGTAATTTCTCACATCAGAAGCAGGGCTTACTCTTGTCACAGATTCCAGTTCATGAACTCACCTTCTGGTAATCCCCACCTTAAGGGACAGCTCAAACAACCTACTTGACTCAACAAGAGACCTCCACATCCCACATGTGCCTCCATGGAGTTCATTCCTGCTTAGTTTAAACTCACGAATTAGAACTCTCCTCAGGAAATCTGCTTCTAAGGATCTAGACCCCAGTAAGAGCTTGACCGTCAGGCCAATCTCTCTCCTGTACCACTCAATCCCAGAACATCATGCCCTTCTTATTGGCCCTGCATAGTGTACTGCCCTCTGTTCTCTGGGATTCAAAATAAATGCATGTATTAAAATATCAAACTATAGCCTCTAATAGACAAAATTATTATTTGCAAATTAAAAGTGAAACTAAACTTAAAAATTTGAAACAAAATTCTGTTACTGTTATTATTTCATATGAATTTTATTTTTATGTTTTCTGCTGCTGCCTGTCTCCTCTGACCATCAAATATCCCATCTTGAAATTTATTATGAAACATTAGTCCATTGCCTAAGTGTCTTTCTTTTAGAGCAAACAACTCTAGAAATCCCTTGCTCCAAAGAAACCCAAATTATCAAGGAAAGCCAGGTGCAGTGGCGCACATCTATAATCTCAGCAGCTGGGGAGGCTGAGGAAGGAGGATCAAGAGTTCAAAGCCAGCCTCAGCAAAAGCAAAGTACTAAGCAACTCAGTGAGACCCTGTCTCTAAATAAAATACAGAATAGGGCTGGGATGTGGCTCAGTGGCTGAATGCCCTTGAGTTCAATCCTCAATAACCCCCAAAAAATTATCAAGCAAAATCACAAGTCTCTAGTTTATATAAACTAGGTACACAATATAAAGTATCAGAAGACACTGCTTATAACTGAGTCACATATTTCACTTCTCAAAATACAAAATGTTGGGCTCTTAAGAAGTTATTTAATAGAGCTTTGATGTCCCTGATACGTCACACATAGCTGGCTAACTTGAGAAACTTCATGGTCTCCTCAAATAACTTGTTTCCAAATTCAAGTCAACTGGGAGTGGTAGTGCATGCCTGTAATCCCAGTGATCTGAAAGACTGAGGCATGAGGATTCCAAATTCAAGGCCAACATGAGCAATTTAGGGAGACCACACACACACACACACACACACACACACACACACATACGAGGAGGAGGAGGAGGAGGAGGAGGAGGAGGAGGAGGAGGAAGAATGTTGGGGATATAGCTCAGTTGATAGAGTGCTTGCCTTGCATGCACAAGACCCTGGGTTCAATCCCCAGAACCACACTAAATAAATAAATAAAACAGGGTGATTTCAATACATCTCTCTCAGCAATAGACAGGTCATCCAGACATTAATTCAGTAGAGAATCTTCAGACCTAAAAAATATTATGAATCAAATGGACCTAATAGACATCTATAAAATATTTCACAACAACTGAATATGCCTACTTCTCAGCTGCTCATGGAACCTTCCCCCAAATAGATCATATTTTATGTCACAGAAAGAAAGAAAATGAAAAGCCTGCTCATGTTCTTGATAGGCATAATTAATTGCTAAAATGGCCATATTACCAAAAGCAATATGCAGGTTTAATGCAATTCCCATAAAAATACCAATGGCATTCTTCAAAGACTGTGAAAAACAGTTCTAAAATTCACATACAAGAGTACAAGGACCAGATTATCCAAAGTAACTTGGAGCAATATGAGCAGTGCCGGAAGCATTGTGAATTCAACAACTTCAAATTATAATTCAGAGCTATGGTAACGAAAACAGTGTGACACTGGCATAAAAATGGACAAATGGTCCAACAGAAGACACAGAGACAAAGGTATACAGACACAATCATGAGATCCTTGACAAAGGTGCCAAAAAAATAAAGTTGGATAAATGATAGCCTTTTAAATAAATGGTACTAAGAAAATTGGATAACCATATGTAGAAGGATGAAACTACATCCTCATCTCTCACCCTGTACAAAGTCATCTCAAAATGGTGTAAAGACCTAAGAATTATACCAGAAACTCTGCAACTGGTAGTAGAAAATATAGGATCAACACTCTGACATATAGGCTCAGGCATCAACTTCCTTAGTAACCTTCCTGACACGAAGGAAATAAAGCCAAGAATTAATGAATGGGATTGCATCAAATTAAATAACTTCTGCACAGCAAAGGAAACAAGGATGTAAACAGAGAGCCTATAAAATGGAAGAAAATCTTTGCCGGTCACTCTTCTGACAGAGGAGTAATATGCAGGATACATAAAGAACTCAAAAAACTAGGGCTGAGATGTACCTCAGTGGTAGAGCATTTGCCTATCATCATATGCAAGGCCTGGATTCACTCCCTAGCACCTGAAAAAAACAAAACAAAACAAACAAACAAACAAAAAATCAACTAATGAGCAAATGAAGTAAACACATTTCTCAAAAGACACATCTGTAAAGCCAAAGCACAGATGGCCAATTATTAAATGAAAAAATGCTCAATATCGCCAGCCATCAAAGAAATGCAAATCAAAACTACACTAGGATTCTATCTCACCATGGTCAGAATGGCTGTTATCTAAATAAATAAATGATCAAAAAATGATGGTGAGATGTAGAGAAAATACATAGGAATAAATCTAATAAAGATTTGTGGGGAGGGGGGTGCTGAGGTTATAGTTCAGTGGTAGAGCACTTGATTACCACGTGTGAGGTACTGGGTTCGATTCCCAGCACTACAAATGAATAAATAAAAGTATTATGTCCATCCAAAACTAAAAATATATTAAAAAAAAAGATTGGTAGAAATGTAAGTTACATACACTTACATTTTCCAAATGTAAGCCACGTTGGAAAACAGCGTGGAGGTTCCTCAAAAATAAAAATAAAATAAAAATAGAATGACCATATCATATCATCCAGCTATACCACTTCTGGTATTTATCTGAAGGAAAATATGTCAGCATACAAAAGACATATCTGTATACCCGCAATTATCATGACCCTATTCACAAAAGCAAAGATATGGAATCAGCCTAGGTGTGTACCACCACAAGAATAGATAAAAAAGAAAATGTACTATCTATACACAATGGAATTTTATATAGTCATAAAGAAGAATGAAATGATGATACTTCCAGGAAAATTAATGGAATTTGAGGTCATCATGTTAAGTGAAGTAAGCCTAGCTATAGAAAGACTAAAATTGCATGTTTTCTATTATATGTAGAAAAACAAAAGAAAGAAATAAAGAAAAAAATATGAGCTAGAAATCAAAGAGGTACTATTAGGGAAGGGGAAAGGAACAAGGGATTGGGAAGAAAGAGGGAAGAGGAAGAGAGGGCAGAAGAGGGGTTGGACACGATCAAAGCATGATATTTACATGTAAGGAAATTTCACAGTGAAACCCCTTAATTTCTCCAATTAATATGCATTAATAATTATAATAAAAATAATTACAATTTAAGAATGTACACATAGTAGACAAGACAGTATTCACTTTTTATTTGTTTTACTTTTAAAATTAAAAAAAAAATTCAACCATGAAAAAAAAGGAAAGAGTAACATCAGCAAGATGGATGGAATAGGAAGTCCCAGCCTTCATGTTCCCACAGAGGTATCAACTTAACCACCATATATGGAACAACATACTTTTATAAGAATTCTAGAATCCAGATAAGCAATCTCAGCACACTAGAGAAAAAAAAGACCCAGAACATATCCTCTTATCTGGATTGTAGGAACAGTTTCACTTTATCCAAATCAACCAATTCCTCACACTGGAACAAACACCTCCACACAGAAAGAGAACCACTTTGGCTGCAAATTATCCATGGGGGAAAGAAAAATCAAAGTGTTTATCAATTATCCCCAGCCTTTTGGAGCACTATCCAAAGGATCTGTTTCAGTCTTACCTCACTCAGAGTGTTAAGGGTTCTCATCATAGCTGGAGTGGTCTGGAGGCTGCTAAGAGCAAAGCATGAAGGGTGGTGGCTCTCAGCAAACAGTATGGCTCTTGTCAAATGACAGGGATTTCAGATGATGGATGGTGTGGATCTCAGGAGTCAGCATAGTTTTCAGCTGACAGTGCAGAGCTTGGCAACTGATCTTTATCTCTGCAGCTAATGTGGGTCTCAGAAGCTGTCACTGATCTTATTGGACAGTATGGCTCCTAATAGTTGGCAAACATCCCAGAAGATAGCATACCTCTCAGCAGGCAGCACGGATCTTAACAGCTACTACATCTCTCAACAATCAGTGTGACTCTGAGTTGACAGCAAACCATGGCATTCAGCCAGCCCCTCAGCTAATGGCAAGGATCCCCAGAGGCCAGGGTGGCTTTCAGCAAATGGCATGAACCATAACAGCTGGTAACACTACTAGCACCCAGTTTGGCTCAGTGGGATTGAGAGAAAGTGCACAATTCGGAAATTTCTCCATGAGTGAGAATGGAAAGAAAGGGAAGCTATACCATCATTCTCTCATCAGAGTGTACTGACCTAGGATAAAGGAGCAGGCAACTGTCCCCTAAAATAATTTTGTGGGGTTGACAAAAGACATAGAAACCTGAGACTTCTCCAACAGAAGAGATGGAGAAGTGTGAAGCATGAACACCTATAGCAAAATTTTGAGAGATACCCAGAAATGCTAACAAGGCTGACTGAGGGTGATTTTCCCTGCCAAAGAAAATCTGCAAAAATTGGAAGGAGTGGCTGCTTCTACCAAAGGGTAAATACCAATGCAAAGCTAAAAGAAACAAAAAACAATTAGGAAATAAGGAGGCTGGGGCAGGAGGATAGCAAGTTTGAAGCTAGCATTGGAAACTTAGTGAGACCCTGTCTCAAAACTAAAAATATAAAGCGGGCTGATGATGGTAGACCACATTTCTAGCAAGCATGAGGTCCTAGGTTCAATCCCTAGTACCACAAAATCATCATCATCATCATCGAAATAAGACACTATCAAATGCACAAAATAAGTCTTCAGTAACCGATCTTCAAGATATGGAGATAAATAATTGCCTGGTGAAGAATTCAAAATAATCATCTAAAAGAAGCTAATTGAAGTAAAAGAGAACATAGAGAAATGAAATCTTTTTAAAAAACAATACATGAATAAAATGAAAAGTTTAATAAAAGTATAGAAACCTAAAAGGAATCAGAAAGCTGGGCATGGTGGCACATAATCCCAGCTGTTTGGGAGGCTGAGGGAGGAGATTGCAAGTTAGCTGGGGCAAGACCCTGCCTTAAAATCAAAAACTATAATGGCTGGAGATGTAACTCAGTAGTAAAACACCCCTGGATTCAATTACCAGTGGGGTCGAAGGAGGAAGAATCAAACAAATATTCTTGAAATGACGTATATTTTAATTAAACTGAAAAACTCAATATAAATCTTCCAGCAAAATTATCCAGTCAGAGGAGCAAGAAGGAGCAAAAAGACAGGAGTGAACAAAGCCTAAGGAGTTTATGGAATAAACAAGCAAACCAATATAGGCAGAATAGTTGTCCTGGAACCACCAAAAAAAAAAAAAAAAAAGACAAAGAATTTTGAGGACAGTGAGAGAAAAGCAACTCATTACTTACAAAGGAGCAAGCATGAGAGGTTTACTCAGCAGACATCTGGAAACCTCAAGGGGATGGGATGACATACACAAAGCTTTAAAAGAAAAAATTATAAAACAAGAACACTATATCTGGAAAATATAAAAGAGAGCTGCGCTCAGTGGCATACACTTGTAATCCAGTGGCTCTGGAGGCTGAGAAGGGAGGATTGTGAGTTCAAAGCCAGCCTCAGCAATGGCGAGGCACTCAGCAACACAGTGAGGCCCTGTCTATAAATAAAATACAAAATAGGGCAGGGGATGTGGCTCAATAGTAGAGTGCCCCACAGTTCAATCCCGGGAACACACCCCCACGCTCCGGCAATTTTAAATAAATAAATAAAGAGATCAGTGACCATGGCAACTGACAAACACCACATCTGTGGTTCATGAAAGTCTGGATGGTGGCTGCTTATGAATCTTCTTGTTTTTGTTTGTTTGTTTGTTTGTTTAGTACTGGGGATTAAATTGAGGGCCTCAATAAATTGCTGAGGCTAGCTTTGAACTCACCATCTTCCTGCCTCAGCCTCCCAATCCGCTGGGATTATAGGTGTGCACCACTATGCCTGCTCAACCTACTTGTTTTTAAGAAGCCCAGGGAGGGCTGGGGATGTGGCTCAAGTGGTAGGGCGCTCGCCTGGCATGCACGGAGCGCTGGGTTGGATCCTCAGCAGCACATAAAAATAAAAAAATAAAGATGTTGTGTCCACCGAAAACTAAAAAATAAATATTAAAAAAATTCTCTCTCTCTCTCTCTCTCTCTCTCTTAAAAAAAAAAAAAAAAAGAAGCAGCAGCAGCCCAGGGAATGGAGCCAGTCCAATGTGCCTTCCTAGGTGTCCAAGTGGTAGGGTTTATGGCACTAGTGGACAGATTCATCCTGAAATGCAAGTTGAACACGACAAACTGGCCCTTACCTTGACTGAATACATTAATGAAATCATGAAGCATGTGCTCGTTTTTTGAGGGATGTCCTCAATATCATGGGGAATGTGGCCCTCACACTCTAGACTATGGATGTAACCAACTGAATGACATGTTATCCTGTGGCAAATTACAATCTGGATACATTTAGGATTTACCATATCAGAGAAGGCCAGGACCTGCAGTAAAAGATAAGTAGTAGCTCTTAAGAGTAATCAAAGCGGGCTGGGGATGTGGCTCAAGCGGTAGCGCGCTCGCCTGGCATGCGTGCGGCCCGGTTCAATCCTCAGCACCACATACAAACGAAGATGTTGTATCCGCCAAATACTAAAAAATAAATATTAAAATTGAAAAAAAAAAGAGTGATCCAAGCAGGGCACAGTGGCATATGTCTGTAATCCCAATGGATTGAGAGGCTGAGGCAGGGGAGGATCACAAATTCAAAGCTAGCCTCAGCAACTTAACAAGGCCATAAACAGCTCAGTGAGACTCTGTCTCTTTAAAAAAAAAAAATGGGCCAGGGATGTGGATCTGTGGTTAAGTGCCCCTAAGTTATTATATTCCCAGTACCGAAAAAAAAAAAAAAGAGAGAGAGAAAGAATGATCCAACTAGGAAAATATATAGGGAGTGGAGATAGAGCTCAGTGGTAGAGCACTTGCCTAGAATTCATAAAGCCCTGGGTTAAATCCCCAACACCACACACACACACACACACACACACACACACACACACACACACAGCAACAAAAGATAAAAGGCAAACTGAGGAAATAGTTGCAACTCATATAGACAAAGAGTAAATTTCTCTAACATAGAATACATAGAAATAAAGAAAAGACCAACATTCTAAGAGAGGAATGGGGAAAAGACAAAAATAAATGGTGCATAGACAAAGAAATACGTGTATGTCATTTTAACATGTAAAAAGAAGGTTAACTTCAGAGGTTTTCAGATGGTAGAATAGAGAAGGTAGCTTTCCTGGCTGCTCTGTGGAGTGAAACCAAGAAAGCAAATAGACAGCTTCTCAACGAGGTAGGTGAACAAAAAAGTGGGGGGACTTTACTAGAATTTAAAACTGGACATTCAAAGCAGGTCGGAGACTCAGGAGGTTAGATATAATAAAATAAGGACGAAATCCCCAGCAGCAGTCACTGCCGCAACCAGGCCAGAAGCACCATCCAGAGTGGTCCCTCGTGAGCATAGAGGAAGGATAGGGAATTAAAGGAACTTGCATTTTAGGGAGGCCCGAGATGTGTCTGGGTACAGAGCATTTAGAGATGAAGGACGTTGCCCCACAAACCTGAAAGACGCACTGCATAAAATCTGCCATCTCTCCAGTTGGGTACGGTGTCACAAACCTGTAGTCCCAAAGAACTAGAAAGCTATGATAGGAGGATCGTAAGTTTGAGGCCAGCCTGGGCAACATAGCAAGACACCGTCTCAAAAATAAATAAATAAACACAGAGATAAGTAAGTAAATAAATAAATAATAAGGGCTGGGGCTGTAGCTGAGTGGTAAAGCACCCCTTGGTTCAGTCTCCACTACTGAGGGCGGGAGGGAGGGAAGAAGGAAAGAAGGAAGGTAGGAAACAAAGAAAGAGGGAAGTAGGGGAAAAGAAAAGAAAACACACTGAGATACTCTTTTTTGCAAACTTCAGATGTTGGACAACAGCAACATTGTTGGTGAGGTTGTCAAGAATAAGACTTCTCATGCGAAAGAGAAAAATGATATTTCTATGGAGGGTAATTTGGTAATCTTCATCCAGACTACAAATGCATTTATTCTTTTTTTTTTGTACAGGGATTGAACCCAGGGGGCTTTACCACTGAGCTACATCTTTCTATTTTTTTATTTTCAGACAAGGTCTCACTAAGTTGCCTTGAACTTGCTCAGCCTCCCAAGTCACTGGGATTACAGGCATGTCCCACCACAGTCAACTAATGCATTTATTCTTTAATCAACCAATTCTACTGTTGGATACTTATCCTACAGGTATACTTACGCATGTTTAACATGTCATATGTGCAAAATTATTGATTGCAGTATGATTTCTATTGATAGACTGGATTATAGAGTTTGTTTAAATAAACAAAATATGTCTACTCAAAAAAAATTTTTTAATGGGAGATAGACTTTCCCAGATAAACAAACACTGAAGGAGTTTCATCACAATTTGATGTACCTCACAATAAATGTTAAAGTGAGTTTTTCAAGCTGAAACAAATATGAAAGCATAACAAAGTATAAATCACAGTATATAAAGGTGAACATATGGAATACTATAATACTGTAATGATAATGTGCAAATAACTATTAATTTTAATATTAAAGATAAAAGGCAAAAATATTAAGAATAACTGAAATGATAAAATGTTGTAATGGATAAACAATACAAAAAGATACAAATTGTGACATAAGTAATATACAGAATGGGAAAGAAGTTAATACATAAGACACACAAAAAAGAATGGAATCAAAGCAAATCACTATAAAAAAATTTAACAAAACACAACTGAAGACAGCAAGAGATAAAGAGGAAGAAACTATTAGACAAAAAGAAATAAACAAAATTACTATAGTATTATATTAAGTCTTTCAATATCAATAGTCACACTAAATATAAACAAACCTAAACTCCCCAATCAAAAACGTAGAGCAGGGCTGGAGATGTGGCTCAGCGGTAGCGCGCTCGCCTGGCATGCGTGCGGCCCGGGTTCGATCCTCAGCACCACATACCAACAAAGATGTTGTGTCTGCCGAGAACTAAAAAATAAAATATTAAAAATTCTCTCTCTCTCTCTCTCCTCTCTCACTCTCTCTTTAAAAAAAAAAAAAAAAAAAAAAAAAAACGTAGAGCAGCTGGATGGATTTTTAAGAAAATATCCAAGTATATGCTACAGCCAAGAGACTAATTATATATTTAAGGACACATCTAAGCTAAAGGTGAAGGGATGGGAAAATATACTTGATATAAAAGGTAAACAAAAGAGAGTAGAGGTGGTTAAACCCATATCAGAATAGATGTTGAGGCAAAACTATCAACAAAGAAGGTAATTATGTAATGATAATTATGTAATGATAAAAGGATCAATTCATTTTTATAGTGATCAAATCATCAGATATAACACTTATAAATATATGTGCAACTGACAAGAGTACCTAAATATATAAAGCAAATATCACAAGTGAAGAAAGAAATACCAAGAGAATTCAAAACACTACTTTCAACAATGGGTATTCAGGCAGAAAATCAGTAAGGAAACAGTGGACTGATCAACAGCATAGGCCAAATGAATCTAATATACATAGAACTTTTTACCCAATACCAGAATACACATTTGCTGAAGCACTTGAGGAAAATTCTATAGGACAGATCACATACTAGGCCACAGTCACAACAAATTTAGGAAGTCTGAATTAATATAAAGTATCATTTCTGACCTTAATGTTATGAAACTAGAAAGCAATAACAGGAAGAATTTTGGAAAATTTACAAATATATGGAAATTAAGCAACACATTCTTGAAAAATAAATGGGTCAAAAAAGAAAGCAAAAGGGAAATAAGAAACTATTTTGGGTTGGGGACATAGCTCAGTTAGTAGAGTGCTTGCATCAAATGCACAAGGGTTAGGGTTAGGGTTAGGATCAATCCCGAGCACCTTAAAAAAAAAAATGTCTGGAGACAAATGAAAAGGTACACACCATACAAAGGGGGCTGAAGTTGAGGCTCAGTGGTAGAGTGCTTGCCTAGCATGTGTGAGGCACCGAGTGCCTTAGCACCACATATAAATAAATAAATGAAGGTCCATCAACAACTAATAAAAATATTTTATAAAAAATACCACACAAAAACTTATTGGATGCAGCAAAAGAAATTCTAAGGGGGAATTTAATAGTAATAAACCTACATCAAAAAGGATCTTAAATAAACAACTTAATGTTATACTGCAAGAAACTAGTAAAAGAAGGGCAAATTAAAACAAAAAAAATTGGGGAGGAAATAATAAAGGTCAGAGCAGAAATAAATCAAAGACACTAAAAAATATATTTAAAAAATCAGTGAAATCCACAGTAGCTTAACAGTTTTACAATCCTTAAAGATTCTTACCTAGGAAGATTCCAATTTCTCTATATAATTCAACATCTGTTATTTTCTGTTTTAGCCATCATGATGAGTTATATCCCACTGTGGTTTGGGTTTCCATTTCCCTAATAATACTGTTAAGCATCTTTTAATATATTCATGGGCCAATTGTACCTTCTCAAGAGAAAAGTGTATTCAAATACACACTTTCATTGAGCTGTGTTTTTGAAATGAAACTTTAGGAGTTTCTCATCAATATAACTGTTATCCACTGTCCCCCGCAGCCACCAGAGGCACAGAAAAGGGAACACCAGGAATGGATCCACATGCAGGAGAATCCTAGAGGTTCCCTCACTGTCATCAGTTGGATTGCAGGCATAGCTTCAACAACAAATTTCAAGTGTGAAAACTTAAAAAGACTTTTTTTCTTATTTGTTTATTGTTTTAGTACTAGGGATTGAACCAGGGGGTGCTTAACCACTGGCCTACATCCTCAGTCCACTTATAAGTTTTTTAAAATTTTGAGACAGGATCTAAATTGCTGAAGGACTTGCTAAAATGCTGAAGCTGTCTTTCAACTTGCAAGCCTCCTACCTTAGCCTCCCAAGCTGCTGGGGGATTACAGGTGTACACCACCACATCTGGGAAAAGTAAAAGACTTCTTAGAATTTACAGTCCCTAGGGGGTACATGACATGCCCAAAAGCCACACACGCATGCGCGCGCACACACACACATGTCAGGGAGAATAGGAAAAGGAAGAACAAGAAAGAATGTAGAGAAAAGGGACCCATGGATTAATGCCTTTATTGAGTTTAGGGCATTATCCAAACAAATTTGCTTGGCAATTTTAATTGGTAGGTTTGAAGTAAGCAGTCACTGTATCCAGGAGGTTATGCTGTGACAGAAGCATTTATAGAAGTTCACAGGTTAATGTCTAAATGTCCTGTTAAAAGGAAGTGATGGAGAATGGAGAGATGCCCCTAAACTCTTATCTCTGGACACTGCTGCAGGCATGTGGATGGGTTGTAGAAACTGAAAACTGTTCCAAGAATGATGGAGCCCTGATGCTACAAGGAGTAATTAAACTTATGTTTAAAAAATGGATGCTGGGGCTAGGGTTGTAACTCAGTGGTAGACCACTTGCCATGAACGTGTGAGGCACTGGGTTCAATCCTCAGCCCCACATAAAATAAAGGCATTATGTCCATCTACAACTAAAAAGAATATTTTAAAAAAATTTTTAAATGAATGTTAATTCAAAATAAAAGTTATAAGTACTCATCACATGCTGTATTTTTATTAAGTTACATGAATTTTTAAAATATATGCTAGATAGCAAGGGGTTATTTCAATGGCAGAGCTTTTGCCTGGCACATGCTAGCCTAAAGTTTATTTCATACATATGAGGTGCTGGGTTCAAATCCTATTAACCTAAGTACCTACCTTTAGATATCAATGTAGGTAATTATATCTTTATAATATTTTCTCCTGCTATATGCGGTGACGCACAGCTGTAATCCCAGAGGCTTAGGAGCCAGGAGGATCTCAATTTCAAAGCCAGCCTAAGCAAAAAAAAAAAAAAAAAAAAAAAGAGATGCTAAGCAACTCAGTGAGAGCCTGTCTCTAAATAAAATACAAAATAGGTCTGGGGATGTGACTCAATGGGTGAGTGCCCTGAGTTCAATCCCCAGTACCAAAATATATATATTTCTCCTATTAAATGAGGGTCTTTTTAATTTCCTGATGGTACCTATCATACACAAAAGTTCTTAGTTTTGAAAATTACCTATGTTGTGGGTGGAATTGTGTATCCTCAAAATTCAAATGCTAAAATAATAACACCCAGCTCTTTACAATAAGAGTATATTTGAAGGAGGACCTTTAATGAGATGATTAAAATAAAAAATGAGGTCATTAGGGAGAGCCCTAATCCAATCTGCATGGTGTCCTGAGAAGAGGAGGAAAGTTGGACAGAGAAATTTCAGGAACACATTCTCCTGGCAGAGAAAAGACCATGTAAAGAGGAAGTAAAAAGCAGGCCATCTGTAAGACAAGGAGAGGAGCTTTAGAAGAAACCCATCTTTCCAGAACATTAATCTTGGACTTTCAGATTCCAGAACTGTACAAAACAAAAAACAAAAACCAAACTTCCTTTTCTTTGTGCCACCTAGGCTGATAATTTGTTACAACATACCTAGCAAACTGGCACAAAAAAGACATCTTTATTTCTTTCTTTTACTACCTATGCGTTTGGTGTCATATTTACCAACTGTGGACTAATGCCAAGGTCATGCATATTTATATCTACTTCGTCCCAGAGTTTTATAACTTTATGTTGTATATTAGGCCTTTGCTCTCTTTTTGAGCTAATTTCTGTAATGGTGTGACAAAGAGGTCTGAATTCATTCTTTGGCCTTTACCTCTCTTTTTAAGCAGCATTATTTGTTGAAAAGAATACTTCTGGACCCTCAATTCTATTACAATGATCTCATTGTCTATGTCAACACCACCTTCTTTTGATTACTCTTCATAGTAAATTTTGAGATCAGGAAGAGTGAGACTTCCAACTCCTTTTCAAAATTGTTTTAGGCATTCAGGATACCATGCATTTCCATATGAACTTTAAAATCACCTTTTCCATTTCTGAAAAAATATGCTGTTTGATATTGATAAGAAAGGCAATAATAGTATTATTACTATTATTATTTTGCAATACTGGGGATTGAACCCAGGGGTACTTTACCAGCAAGTTATCCCTAGTCCTTTTTTTTGGTACCGGGGATTGAATTCAGGGGCACATACCCACTGAGCCACATTCCCAGCCTTACTTTTGTATTTTATTTAGAGACAGGGTCTCACCGAGTTGCTTAGTGCCTTGACCTTGCTGAGGCTGGCTTTGAACTCACAATCCTCCTTTCTCAGGCTTCCAAACCACTGGGATTACAGGCATTCTCCACTGCACCTGGCTTACTATTTGTATTCTTGATGATTTCCATTCTAACTGGATAATAAAATACAAAATTGGACTTGGGATGTTGAGTACCCCTGAGTTCAATCCCTGATACCAAAACAAAAAACAAACAAACAAAAATCCTGTCTCTAAATAAAATATAAAAAAGGGCTGGGAACGTGGCTCAGTGGTTACCAAAAACAAAACAAAAATTACAAGGTCCTTAAGAAATTTTTATACAACCATCTCAGAGACACAGAAAGGTGAAGTTACTAGCCTGTGGCCACTGTTTTCAGATAGCATGCATTCAGTAATCACTTATTCAGGGGCCTCTATTCATTGTAGAGGCTTGCTAGAGAGACTGGAGACAGAAAAGTGAACAAAAGAAACAAAAATTGGGCTGGGACTGTGGCTCAGCGGTAGAGCACTCGCCTAGCACGGGAGGACCCAGGTTTGATTCTTAGCACCACATAAAAATAAAGGCATTGTGTTGTGTTCATCTACAAAAAAAAAAAAAAAAATTCTCTCTCTCTCTCTCCTTTAAAAAAGGAGAGAAATAAAGAAAAAAAGAGAAAAAAGAAAGAAAAGTAACAAAAATTCCTGCCCTCAAGTTTATATTCTAGTGGAAGGAAAATGGGGGGAAAAAAAGTAAAATATCTAAATCACCTGATATATGTAAGGGCTGTGAAGAAACGTAAAGGAGGAAATGGAAGAGGAATTATTAAAGGGAGGAGTGATTTTTAATCACTCCTCAGAGTGGTCTGAGAAGACCCAAGAGATCAGAAGACATTGAGCTGAGGTATACAGCAGGTAAGGGACAGGTCCCATGGGCCAGGGTGAAGAGGGTCAGACAATAGGAATTGCAAAGTTGTGAGACACGTTTGCCTTGTTTAGAAACAACATGGAGGCCAAAGAGGCCAGAACATATTGAGCAGAGGGAGGAATAGGGGATGATGTCCCTGGTTGAAGAGGGTGCAGGGAAGAACTTGCAGAACTAAAAAGAACTCAGCTTCTGAGTAGCAGAGTGAGCTAATGAAACTGACTTATGTGGAGCATAGACAGTCCTAGGAAAAGGACAAAACCAGAGACCATTTAGGAGGTGATAGTACTAATCCTGAAGATAGGTGACATTGTTTGGGACCAGGGTGCTAGATATGGAGCTTGTGAGAAGGGATCAAATTTGGTTTCCTGGCGCTTATGCGTTCATTTTGACACACCTTATTGCTGAATCATTTTTAAAGAAACCACTTTCAAGGAATATTTTGATTTCCCAGACATGATTAATAATTAGAGTTATAATTATTACTTACACAACTGGGGCACAGCTCACAATTACTATACCAAGAAAACTAGTAATTATAATAGGCCACATAGGCCCATCAGAAGGAAGGACATTTTAATGGCCTCAGCTTGTTGATTCAGTTAGCCACTGGATGACTAACTGAAGCTTAGTTAACCTGTGGCTAATGGAAGCTGTTAACTCATCAGTAGCAGACCTAGAATTTAAGCTCCAGTCAGCCCTCACACTCCAAAGTACCACCTCAAAAAGTGTTTTTCTACATACATATATTTACAAATAATAGCTTGTGGTAATGAACTTCAGTTGTAAAAATGAGCATAATTTCGAAGCAGATTGCCCAACAACAAGGTCTTCAAATATGCATTTCATGGAACATTAATATTCAAAAGATATTAATATGTACTTCTGAATATTAAGGAAATAAACAGCTTGCCTCTGGTGGAGATTTAGAATGTACACGGGTATAGTGAAGAACCTGAGAAGTTGCACAATAATAAAATGTGTTTAACTTGAGCTGGAGCTGTAGATCAATGTACAGCATTTGCCTAGCATGTACAGGGCCCTGGGTTTGATCCCCATTACTGCAAAGAAAAAAAATATCTGTCCAACATAACCGAGCATAGTGACAGAAACTGCTATAATGACAGAATGCTTTAAAAACTGTCTACTAATATTGAGAGACAGTGGTGCTCAAGACACACAGTTTGGGAAATGCCAAATGGATGTCTTGTAAGATTTAGCTCTACACAAGTTCCCCAGAGGCAATGTAAGGCATTCCTGGGAATTACATGCCCAGGGCAGCAAAAGTAAGGGAAGAAACAAACAAACAAAAAAACAGGGGAAGACTAGATGCCAATATTAAGAGATACTGCACCTAAGCTGGTCGCTGATCCATAAACTACAATCAATACAGCCAATTATGCAGCCACATAGGATGTTGGTAAATGGGCAGGTTAGAAAACTGTGCTTTGGAACAAAAAAAATATCTGCTGATTCCATCTGTGATCTCTCACTGGGAAGCATACCTTCCATGGGTAGACTCCCAAATCAGGATTGTCATCTGGCTTCTTCAAGCAACTGCTGGTAAAGCAAAATCCCACACCCAGTTGCCAGTAGGTGGAGCCAGAACTGCCAAGGCTACACGCTGGATCAGGCCTGGGAAGTGGCACTGCAGAGGTTGTCCCTATAGCAGTTGTGTTATGGTTTGAATATGAAGTTTCAGCTAAAAGATCCCATTAATGCAGGAATATTCAGAAGTAAAATAATTGCATTATGAGAGCTGTCACTGAATCAGTTCCTCTTAGTTTGAATGGACTGACTACACAAGTTCCCCAGGGTAGTAACTGTCAGCAAGTGGGGAGTGGCTGTTGAAGGTGGGCAACTGGAGGCATGCCCTAGAAGGGTGCAACCACTCCACACACTTCTGGACATAATCATAAATCAAGCAGCTTTCCTCCACTGGTCCTTCACCCATGGTGTGCAGCCTCGTCTTGGTCCCAGAGGCAATGGAACTCTGAAATTTTAAGCCCCAAATAAATGCTCCTGTTGGGTATTCTGGTCACAGTGATGCAAAAGCAGAAAAAAACCAAAGTGCTATTGAGGCCAGAGTCTGACACCCCAGGGAGGAGACTGCCAGCTGTGTTAGTACCTGTGGCAGGACCAGTGAGGGGTACCCATGAACAAGCAGCCAAATGTCTGAGATACAGATGTAAGCAAAAGACAGGACACCCATATATCCAGGAAATGTAAAAGGGGAGAGGTACAAGGGACAAAATGTACCTAGAAGAGAGATGAAGGGACAGAGCATACCTAGGGAAGGGATGGAGGACAGGTGAAAGGGGACAAAAATGTACCTAGGAAGGAAAGTGGGACTGAGATGCTCTGAGATGATTTCCAATGATCATTTTAAACTGGGCTGTTTCCTAGGGGAAAAAAAATGTTTTGTATATAAGTAAACAATTTTCCAGAAAAAAACCCATAACCTATACAGGAACAGATTGAAGATTTTATCATGAGCAAGGATTTAACGTGCCGCAGACTGGGGCTGGGGTTGTGGCTCAGCAGTAGAGTGCTCACCTTGCACGTGTGAGACCCTGGGTTTGATCTTCGTCACCACATAAAAATAAATAAGTGAAATTAAAAATTTTATATATATATATATATATATATATATATATATATATATATAATATATAAAATTAAAAAATAAAGTGCCTCAGACTGAGGCCAAAAAATTTGTTAGCCCAGGGAAAGTATGAAGCATGATACCAGTCACCTAGGTTATTCTGACTCAGCATTGCATATTCGGCAACCTCCTTGATGCCATAAAGATAATAAATAAAAAAGCCTTTCCCACTTTTGAACTTTCTTCCTGAATCTATAACAGAAGTAAGCAATGACAATACAATCACCTGTGCTATTCTTGTTGATCAATGTAATTGTTTAACAACCCACTTACTAAAACTCCCTTCTTATTCTATTTTTAACCTATAAAACCAGACCCAGATCAGGATGCCATTTTGGAGCACTAAATCTGGGCAACTAAAATACATATTTCCCAGAAGGCCATCCTCATTTTGGTTTGAATAAAATTCCTTGTTCTCACATTTGGTGTGCCTCCCTGAAAAAAAGTGTTAAGGACTCCATATTTCCCTTTACCTGACCCATGTATTTTTTCTCTGACCTTTGTATTCTTCTATAATACATTCACATAACACTTCTGACACTGAAATGGGTAGGTTTTCCCACCATAGCAAACAATTCTCCAACTCTATGGACACAAACTGAGTGTCCTACAAGTCAGATCTGACACTGCCTGGAGTTAGCACAGACCCCACAAGTTAAGGCCTCAGCCCCAATAACATTTCCCTCGATTTAGACACCACTCACAAATAGTGGGTCCCCAAGTACCACACTTGTCTGATGTTGCAACAAATTGAGGGTTCCCACAACCCTCTCATGGGTTTGGTAATCTGCTAGGATTCACAAGACTGAAGAAAACACTTCACGTAAGTTTACTAGTTTATTATAAAGGGTATTAGAACAGATACAGAAATAAACAGCCAAATGAAGAGATAGATACACAGGGTAAACTTCAGAAGGGTCCCAAGCAGAGGAGCTTCTGTCCTTGTCCAAGTAGGGTACACCATCTTCCTGGCACATCAATGTTTTTTGCCATCAAAGCTCTCTGAATTCCATCATTTAGGGATCTTAACTCAATCTGCAGCTCCTCTCCACTTCTTGGAGCGGGGTGGAGTGTGGGGGAGGTGAGAGAACAGCTAAAAGTTGGAAGGAAGCATCTATTCATGCCTTTGTCTTTGTGATCAAATCCTATTCTAAAGCTGTTCAGGAGTCCACCAAGAATCATTTCATTAGAAGCTCAAAAGATGTCCTATTACCAGGAAATTTGCGGGGATTTGAGAGCTTTGTATCAGGAAACAAAAGATGCATGAACTAGCATTCAGGGCTTAACAAAGGTTTTAGGAGCCTCAAACAAGGACCTGAGAAGATAAATATATATTTATTTATTTTAGGTGAGCTGGTCCCTATGGACATATGGGAAAGTACAATAATCAAACAGATAAGCCACCTCCAAATCCACTTGGAGGAAGTCTACCTTCAGACTGAAATGCTTTGAATGGAATTTAGACAGTAATGTTCAATTCCAAAGGGTCTGGGTATACTGACTTTATCTTCTTGAACTTTTTCTTCCAACATCACATCTATACCAATTTGATTGGGGTCTGTAGCATTGTCCACTAAGTACAAAAGTAGACATGAGCAATTTTTTAGTTTCATACTATGCATAGTATAGAGGCTTATATAGCAGTTAGATAAATATTTGCCTAAAGGGAATGATTTTGAAAATACATGTGGTTTATGAAAAAAATGGTTTTATTTGTACAAAAAAAAAAACAGGACTGAAAAATGAAAAGGACTAGAAAATGAAAAGCTAAAGAAACATTAAAAAATTATAGGACGGTATACCCTACTGTCATTCAGTTACAAAGTTGACAAAGGACTCAGGTTATGACATAAAGGATGAGTCCTCCCCCTCCATCCTCTGAGAGCTTTCAGCAATGTCACAAAATAGTCAGGTAACAAGAAACCTCTTGTCAGCTTTCAAAGTCGTGAATTCCTTTACATTAGCTCCTTCTATAAAATAATGATCTTAAGTATTCCTTGTTTTTCATTAATCAATTTGAGAATTTTTCAGAATTCAGTTTTTTGTTTGATGTGTAATCATAGTAAATACCATCTTGATTTCTTTAATAATATCATTGATTTGACAATAAGTTAGTCAAATGGAATTTCATGTAAGGCAGGAATACCATCGAACTCATCGGTAGAATTTCTTCAACATTGTTCTTTAGGGAGCTTCTTTATGGGTGCAGATTGCTCAATTTTGGTTCTTTAGAGTGAAGATCAGATCCTTTATCCCTAGTGTATTGCTGCTTTGTTCTTGATTATTCCTATTCAAATTTAGAATTTCATTTACTATAATGATATCATCTTCTATTTTATTTAATATCATCTTCTGGAAGATCTGAGGAGACCACCCTTTAAGACTCCATTCTGGGAGCAAACGTACCATTGCTTGCTGGTGACCAGCTGCAGGTACTTTAGTGTAGAAAGGAATCCTGGAATGCCAGGAAATGAAAATCAAACTCTCTCTTTTTTTTCTCCTACTTTGGTTCCAGGTATTGAATCCAGCAGACACTGAGCCACATCCCCAGCACTTTTTTAAATTTTATTTAGAGACAGGGTTTTGCTAAGTTGCTTAGGGTCTCTAAATGCTGAGATAGTCTTTGAACTTGCAATCCTCCTGCCTCAGCCTCATGCACTGGGATTACAGGCATGCGACACCATTCCCAGCTGTTTTGTTTATGTTTTTTTTTTTCCCTTTTATTAGTGGATTACACTTGTACATAATAGTGAGGATCATTCTGACACATTCATAAATGCATGTATTCTTCTTCATTTTAACCCCCAGTACTACTTCTTTTCCTCTCCTCCTCCCTCTTCCTGATGCCCTTGCTCTGTTTGGTTGTTCGTTCTTCCTAATTAATTAAATAATTTTTATTTGGTATGTTAGTTACATATAAAGTTTAAATATATTATGGTATATTCATACAGACACCTAGTATAATTTGTTCAACTTCATTCTTCAATTCATGCACAACCCAATTTGTTCCTGCTTCTGATCTAATAATCTCCCTACTGTTTTCCTAAGATCCGTTTTTTTGTTTGTTTGTTTTTTTTAAAGGTGCTGGGGATTGAACCCAGGGCCTTGTGCATGTGAGGCAGGAACTCTACGAACTGAGTTATATCCCCAGCCCAAGATCCATCTCCTTTTTAATTTCTTTTTTCTCTCTAGCTTCCACATATGAGAAAGACTTTCTGGGTCTGGTTTATTTCACTCAGCATGATGTTCTCCAGTTTCCTCCATTTACCAGCAAATACCAAAATTCCATTCATCTTTATGACCAAGTAATACTCCATTATGTTTATATACCACATTTTCTTTATCCATTTGTCTGTTGATGGGCACCTAGTTTGAATCCATAATTTG